>NW_021853051.1:0-231 GCF_003651465.1 Formica exsecta | reverse complement strand
TATGTACAGATGCTTGAATAATATTCCCAATACATATATATTCTCGAAAATCTTAGCAGAGAGTGTAATACAGGAATATTCCTCATCTTTGCCTTGTGCGATTGTGAGACCATCCATTGGTACGTAGAACTTTTGTTAAATATTACAGAAAGCTAAAGAAATAGGACATACATTTTTTATCTTCCTTAATGCTATTTCAGCAAACTGAAAATATGCACTTTGGATGTACTT
>NW_021853050.1:0-506 GCF_003651465.1 Formica exsecta | reverse complement strand
ATATTATATAATATATTTTTTTAGGATGTGTGTGTGTGTGTTTGTGTGTGTGTATGTATGTGTGTGTATCTCATTATCCTTACTCTAATCGCTACGATGTCGTGCAACCGCTATTCGGTTAACGCGAGACAAGAAAAGTCCGAAAATATTAATTTACTTTCGCGATAGTAACACGTTTTGGCGTAGCAATTTGTCCCGCGCGTCCTGGAAAATGCAAAAGCATAAACTTTGTAATTTAGTTACGTTTTCTCGTTCACGCGCAACGCTCACGTGGCGCATGCAAATGTTATTACTCCCGTCGATCCAACGCCGAGTATCAATTCTGAAGGTGCAAATGAGAAGAAAAGAGAGAGAGAGAGAAAGCGAAAAAGAGGTGCAATGTAATTTTTCGAAAAGATTATTAACTCCAGAACAATGAAATTGATTTTACGTCATGTTATGGTACAATTACATTTTTTTTCCCTCGAAGCACAAGTTTTTAATAAAGGAGCGCGATTCTGATTATT
>NW_021853049.1:0-282 GCF_003651465.1 Formica exsecta | reverse complement strand
TTTACTTATATTATCAACAACAATATACTAGCAATCCTAAACAGTACAATCTGAGAAATATGCGGTAAACTTATATTACAGTAAAAATTAATGAAAAAGATATTTTGTAAGATAAAATATGTTAAAATCAATTGCCTAAAAATGATAATGAACATTCGGAGTATTTCTAATGTATGAAAAGTAATCTCTCTTTTATAAAAAACGTTGCTTTAAATTGTATGTCTAAGCTCATTGGCATATTAAATATTAAGAAAGTAAAACACTTCATTGTGAATAAATATA
>NW_021853048.1:0-284 GCF_003651465.1 Formica exsecta | reverse complement strand
GAAGCGGTTTGCATATGCGCTCTGGTTATTAAAAAAATATTTTATTCCAGAGGCGATTTTATTTGTGTGCTGGCTGGTTTAAAAAATATTTTATTCCAGAAGCGTTTTGCATGTGTGCTTTGGTTATTAAAAAAATATTTTATCCCAAAGGCGATTTTTATTCGTGTGCTGGCTGGTTTAAAAAATATTATATTCCAGAAGCGGTTTGCATGTGCGCTCTGGTTATTAAAAAGATATTATATCCCAGAGGCGATTTTTATTCGTGTGCTGGTTGGTTTAAAAAA
>NW_021853047.1:0-241 GCF_003651465.1 Formica exsecta | reverse complement strand
ATAAATAGAAATTTATAAGATTTATACATATTAATCTTACAGACTTACTAATGTTACTAATGTTACTTATACCTGTAGCTGCATATGATGCATGACAAATAACTATATGATGACAATCATTTGACAAACACATTTAAATACACTGTATTCCTTTTTACATCTTTTGCGTTTGATATAATCAGGATACAAGACAGACTAGTTAGATAATTTATAGCACAGCACAAGCATATAGTAATATATT
>NW_021853046.1:19704-20154 GCF_003651465.1 Formica exsecta | reverse complement strand
ACTTCATTACTGAGGGCACTAATTCTTTCACCGTTTCTCCAGAAGTAAGGTTGAGATATTTTACCTAAAAATTAAAATTATTGTTCACATAATAAAGACATTTGTTAAACTTAAATAAATTACTTGAAGTAGACTATGTTATATAGTTATATTTTTATATTTTTTGGTTCTATTTATATATTTTATATTATATAATATATTATTAAATATTATATATATATATATATATATTCGAATATTTTATTATATATATATTGTTATATTCTATATCAGATCGTACTTCGATCGAAGGCTCGCGATGCATTCTCGCGCTTGTCTCGGGAAATCGGCCAAGATCGTCATGGGATCGCAGCTGAATACGCGACCGCGAAGGAGTTCGCTCTCGAGGTCTTTCGATCCCCAATAAGGAAACGTGTCTCACGGTCCTAAGCTGTTCTCGCGAGCTCTCTT
>NW_021853046.1:0-1867 GCF_003651465.1 Formica exsecta | reverse complement strand
TTTGCGCCAAATGCCCAGCAGATCTACGGCAATTTTCGACGACAAAAATTAGATCAGTTACAGTATTAATATATAATAATACATATTAATGTGTTAAAACATATAGGTAAATTTAAATAATTTGATTTATAAAATTAAAGATTTTTTTGGACAGGAATTGCCCGAATAAGTAAAAATCGAACAATTATTTGTTCGATTTTCCAAAAATCAGTTCAATATTTGAATTATCCTGTATAGGCATCGTGTCAAAAATTGAACTGATAGAGATAGATATATTACAATATTATTAGTCACATTTTGCAGGCTTTATATACACTCATGACAAAAACTTGAATACGAGTATAGATATGAATAACACGCCGCATAGCGGTAAACGACTGAACTATACTATTTCAAATAATAGAATTTTGTAATACTTTGTCATATTCTGCTTGGTTTTTGCTGCCAATATGCCGTTAGATTGCGCACGCCAGATCTTGCTCAGTTTGTGCCGACAATCTGATGCCAGTCTGTCAGTCATGTCAGCAAGCTTTGCTCGGTTTCCGCCGCCAATTTACCCCCTAGTAGCACAAGTTTATTGCAGCAATATTGGCTAACAATATATATCCAATTTTTTATATTGGGTATAAACTGATTTTCCATATTGGTCCAATATTGTAAAGTAGACGCTCTCCATTTTCGAGCTAATATTAAATTGTAATATTGGACCAATATATGAATTTCATCTTTAACCAATCTTGGTTAAAAATGAAGTTCATATATTAGTCCAATATAATAAATAATTTTGTTAGATTGAATACAAATCGATTTCTAATATTGGATCAATATTGTAAATTCTTTTTTAGCCAATATTAAATTGTATTATTTGACCAATACATCAACTTCTTCAATCAATATTGGTAAAAATTAATTTTGCATCATGATATACCAATGTCTCTATCAATATTGATAAGAACATTGATAAATCATGATGAAAAATAAATTTTTGCCAATATTAAATAAAAAAGAAGTTAATGCATTAATTCATAAATATAATTCATTATTAGCTAAAAATAAATATAGAACCTGCTGTTACTAAATTCTAAACAATTTAAAATAAAAAAATGAACATATACAAAAAGGTAATTACAGTTTACAGTTAATAACTTTCTAATTTTTAATTTTATTCAAAGTTTATAAACATTCTTATACAAATATAATATAATATTATATATTAATATGATAATAAAGTTTTATATGAATTTAAAAAGCTTTAAAAATATAATATAAAGTTCTAATAAAGAAATATTAATATATAAGTAATAATACTCTCTTTGGTATAATCAATGAAAGAAACCTCTTATAATATTCTCTTTGGTACAGTCATTGAAAGAAACTGTTTATTGATTTTGCTCTCTTCTCTCTTTTCTTCCTCCTTCTCTGTCTCCACTCTCTGCAAGGAACTTCGATATTTTTTTTAGAATTTCACTTTTTGATGCGTTTTGTAATTTTCTCGAAACAATTTCTAGAAATAAAAGAAATCTATAAATAAGTTTCTACTAAATCGTATACAAGTTTTTCATTTCAAATTTAGTTCTTAATTAGTTATTAATATAAAAAATCTATATGCTTTATACCAGATATAAAAAAGAATAATAATAATAATTTCTAAAATTTGAAAATTATATCATAGTAAGCTATATATAAACATAGATCAATTTATTAATTACTATAAATTTGAACAAAAAATAGAGAAGTATACTGTGTTTAATATACATTCCATTTTGTATATAAAATTTAAAAAATTTGTTTGAATTTTGTGAGTACTTTTTTATAAATTTTCAAAGATATTTTTACTAATAAAAAATTAAAACTTACCAAATACTGC
>NW_021853045.1:0-295 GCF_003651465.1 Formica exsecta | reverse complement strand
TTTAATTTATAAATTCAGTTGGATGCACTAGTGCGCACTGATGTACATTAAAAGCTATTACATTTAAGTTTATATAAGCATAATTTATATATAAATATAAGTAAAACGATAAGATAATTATTAATACTATACAATTTTGAAAATAAACATAACAATAGATACGCTTTGCTTAACACTATTTTTGCTCGAAGAACAAAATTCTTCGCTTTTATCCACCAAACGCTTCGAAGCAGAAATAGTCTAACCTAATGGAGTGCATTTATTGAATATATAAAAACTTTTATAAAATTTTTAT
>NW_021853044.1:0-420 GCF_003651465.1 Formica exsecta | reverse complement strand
GATCACCTAAAACCGGGCCGTGTCGTCTCTCAGTCTTCTCTCTGGCGTATCATCTCTCTTTGTCAAATGATCAGTGTACTACCAGCATCGACAATATCGAAAAATGGATGTAGCACGGACATGAACCAAAATCGAAATGTGGATGTAGCACGGACATGAACCAATCGGCTGTTTTATCGGCTCCGAAAGTGGATGTGGCCATGTAGTTCCAGGCGGCGTAAAATGGATGTACGTGATGCTAGTATACAACCTAGAAAGAGCGTCACACGAAAAACGGCAGCGTGGCGACTCTCATTCTTCTCTCTGCCCATACCACAGTATATACAGAAGTGCAACTCCCTGTGGGCACCTTTGATGTTAGTGTTGGCCAAAACAGAGTGCGCATGCGCGAAATAAGTAAGTTGGTCGGTAACGCCATCT
>NW_021853043.1:0-321 GCF_003651465.1 Formica exsecta | reverse complement strand
GAATTATGAAACACCCTATATAGCAAAATCAAGAAACGCGATAGCATCTCCTGTTAATATATAATAAATATATATAATAAATGTAATATAAGTATATCTTTCATCTTTCTCGTTCAATAGATACATAATTTATTGACATATTCTACGGTTTCGTCTTTTTTGTTATTAAATACATGATATGTTAACATATCTTACGGTAAAATCGTTTAAACATACTTCCATAAAATAAACATTACAAATACAAAGACGCTGATGAGGAGTGAATGAAGCAAAAACATTGAATATTTAAAAAGAAAAAAAAAGTTTTATTACATATACAAT
>NW_021853042.1:0-404 GCF_003651465.1 Formica exsecta | reverse complement strand
TCTTATATTTTTAAACATAATTTTACTTGATTAATAAGATTTTTGGAAATGGAATGACATAAAAAAAACGCGACATTATTCGGATAAATTCCAATTAGATATCAATTTAAAAATTCGATAAAATATTTTTTTCCTTAAAGTAAAAATTATCCGAATTATATCATGTTTTTGATGTCATTTTAATTAAAAATCTCATTAATCCATTGAAATTATTTTCAAAAAATTACTTTCTAAAATAAAACAAACATTTTAATTTTTATTACCTATGATTTATGAATATTATAAATAAATTATTATAGATAAGTAAAGGTCTCCGATGTCATCGAAAACGAGAGCGAAAACAAGTAATAAAGAGAAAACGAAATGATGTATTGTCAAAGAGTTTCGAAGTCTCTTACATGCGA
>NW_021853041.1:67149-74593 GCF_003651465.1 Formica exsecta | reverse complement strand
TATATATATATATATGTTTTGTGTGTTGATGTGTGTGTGCATGTGTGTATGTACAAAGTTAATTTTAATTACATGCAGTTTCTATTCAAAAACTATCATACATACTCACTGATTCAATGAAGGCAAACAACCTGGCCATGATTTGAAGTGTAGCATTGTATTGTTTACTATGATACAAGACAACTTGATTATATCTCACAACACACTTTTCGACATGATCTATGTCGCTGTACATTATATATGAGGTCTGTTCTTTATAGCTGAACTGGCTGTACCAGTTCAGAGTTTATCTTTTTCTTTCTCCATTGGAAGGAGAAAGATAAGCTCTAAACTAGTGCAGCCAGTTCAGCTATAAAGAACAGACCCATGTTCTTGCTGGAATTTTTTTATGTAAGCAAACTTCCTGCAATATTTATTATAAATTAGATTAATAATTTTTAACTCTCTCAGTACTTTTATCTATAAAATAATATTTTATATACAATTCTTGCTATTTTTCAACAAACACAATTATTTATAAAGATGTGCATGTATTATACATACCAGTTATACGCAATAATGACTTAAGAGTATATATGTATATACTAAGGATTTATTTATTAAATTAAGATTTATAATTTTACAAATTTATCTGTATTAGTACACATATATGCTCTTAAAATCATTAGTGTATATGTAAAATAATTCGTAAATATAATAATATATGCATTTATTTATAACTTGGTTCGTTGAATTACCTGAGAGATCCACAAGTATTTTTATAAATAACATTTTTATAAATAAAAGCGGGCAATATTATATTCACATAATAATAGTATATAATGGATGATGATAAACACTGCATACTTGTTTTGTACACTTAACCTATCCCAGACAGCACTATGACATTCTCGGGAAATCCGAAGGACTGGACATTTATAGGACATTAATACTTATTACAATACTTAAAATTTCTAAATTATATTAAATAGCCTACATAACTGAAAGTAATCATGTATGCGTATTAAATTTTCATAAAATATATTTATAATGATATCTTAAAACGTCCTACAAATGTCCTGAACCATCCTGGACATATTCAGGATGATCCTGAGGATGTCTTGTGCTGTCTGGGATATCTTCTTGAGCACACACAGTTAAGCCGGACCACACACACTTTCCGTAACCGTAATCGTAACCGTAATGTAAAGGCCATTGCACGTTAAAAATTTTAGTCGTAATCGTAAAGCCGTAAGCAAATCGACCAATCACAATCAAGCATTCTAAAATGTAATAAGAATGTTTGAACTATGATTGCGGTTAATTTGCTTACGATCTTACGGTTACGATTAAAATTTTTTCACGTGCCATTGCCTTAAAGAATTCTTATGTTACGGTTGCGATTATGGAAAATGTGTGTGACTGGCTTAATCTTCTTCTTCTTTGTATTAAGTTGGTACCAGATATGGTTATTGTTCTCCATATACAAACGGCCATGACACAGTAATCATGCAATAATCACAAAGCACTACTATGGACGCGTTCCACTTAACGACCGCAACGCTCACGGTATCATTTTATCTTTGTTGTTCACCGAAAGTTAAACAAAGACAGATGATACTCGAGAGCGTTGCGGTCGTTAAGTGGAACGCGCCCAATATATGGAGTCGAATGCTCGAACAGTTTGTTCTTTATAGCTGAACCGAGCTGAACTGGCTGCACTGGTTCAGAGTTTATCTTTCTTCTTCCAATGTGGAGAGAAAAAGATGAACTCTAAACTAGTGCAGCCAGTTCAGCTATAAGGAACAGATCCTACATTTTCTCGCGCATGCGCATTGAGGGTTTATTCGACGACGATGACCGAAACTAGATAATTTTTTTATAATTCAGACTTTGCACCGTGATATATCTCTTAAGAGCACGTAGAGCAAAATATAAAGACATTTTCTAAAGAAAATTATATAAATATAATTCACACTCAAAATAAGCTATCGATTAAGCCTATTAAGAACTCGATCCGTTATTCAGTGGTTAATTTGAGATCTGATAAGTTCGGATACTCTCAACTTTCAGACTCGCGTAAAGATACGGTGCGTCTTGCCGTTGCTGCGCGCAACTTTTTATTACGCGTGAATTGGCGCCAGACACTACCATATGTCTCTTGATAAGAAAATACAGAAATATAATTTATTTATTACCGATTCCTAAGTTTTTGAACTACAAATTATTTGTAGGTATCTTTTATTATTTTAAGCTATATATTAATATAAAAATATTTTATTTTAAAATTTATAACATTATTATAAATACACATTTTTCTTCTACAAAATACATTAACAAAATTTTGAATGATAATTAATGTATGTGTATTTAATCAGATAGCATGAGCATTTCTTACTTTTAATATGATAAGTATTCAGATAGATTATTATTCAGAAAAAATGACAGAGAACACAAAATATCCTCTCACGATTAAATATATAATAAATTACCATTAAAAATTACATGCAATTCTTTCAACGAATTTAATTCAAAGAGAAAGCCTTTATTCAAAATAAGCTATCGATTAAGCCTATTAAGAACTCGATCCGTTATATTCAGTGGTTAATTTGAGATCTGATAAGTTCGGATACTCTCAACTTTCAGACTCGCGTAAAGATACGGTGCGTCTTGCCGTTGCTGCGCGCAACTTTTTATTACGCGTGAATTGATGCCAGACACTACCATATGTCTCTTGGTAAAAAAATACAGAAATATAATTTATTTACTACCGATTCCTAAGTTTTTGAACTACAAATTATTTGTAGGTATCTTTTATTATTTTAAGCTATATATTAATATAAAAATATTTTATTTTAAAACTTATAACATTATTATAAATACACATTTTTCTCCTACAAAATATATTTAAAAAATTTTGAATGATAATTAATGTATGTGTATTTAATTGGATAGCATGAGCATTTCTTACTTTTAATACGATAAGTATTCAGATAGATTATTATTCAGAAAAAATGACAGAGAACACAAAATATCCTCTCACGATTAAATATGATAAATTACCATTAAAAATTATTGAGAACAAAATATCCTCTCTCGATTATATATATGATAAATTACCATTAAAAATTACATGCAATTCTTTCAACGAATTTAATTCAATGAGAAAGCCTTTATTTCTATATCTTTTTATTATAAAATGTCGGATACATTGCAATAGTTTTAATTTCCTAAATGTACATATTCATTTTGATGCAAATATCGAATGATAAATTCGAATAAATTTTGATAAACTTTTCATTGAGAAACTATTATTGAATCGGATAGTATGTGCATTTCTTACTTTCATGATAGATATACATAGATCACTAGTTAGAAAAAGATGACAGAGAACACAAAATATCCTTTCATGATTAGATATGATAAATTACTATTAAAAATTCCATGCAATGTTTTCAATGAATTCAATTCAATGAGAGAGCCTTTATTTTTACATCTTTTATCATAAAATGTCGGATACGTTGCAATAGTTTCAATTTCATAAATGTACATATTCATTTTGATGCAAATACCGAATGATTAATTCGGATAAATTTTGATAAATTTTTCATTGAGAAACTATTATTGAATCGGTTAGCATGTGCATTTCTTACTTTCATGATAGATATACATAGATTACTAATCAGGAAAAAATAATAAAGAACACAAAATATCAAATTATGATTAGTAATAATAATTTTATTATGTGAATTCTCACACTAAAATCCGATATCTATCTGAGATATTATAAAATGTTATTAACTATTATAGAAAGTCTATACATTATAATATTCATAACATATAGACCTTATTCATTTGCATTCAAATTCAGGCTTAATCTAATACAATCTTATCGTTTTCTATCCATTATTTTAAGCAGGGATATATAATATATACCCAGAAAGCACATGTTGGTTTTATAAACGTTTTCTAAACATATATAACGATATTATGTTTATGAATATTCTACTCGCAAAGAAAAGGTTTGGATGTAATTAATCTTCTGTTGATCGTTGCTTTAATCTTGCAGCAATAGCGAGTTGATTATAATATTGTGCAATATTATTTTAATGAAAGGGCTATACAACTGCGCAGCAACGAATAGATATGGGCGCAATGTCTTCTCCCGGCGATATACTTGTAAGGACATGTTCGTTCTTGTCTCGCGGGATCGCGACAGCTACGAATTTGACGGAAACAGGGATAATCTCTTTATAGCGTGGATTTCTTATGAATTCTTTATTCCATTTCCTTGCGCATTTACTTATGAAGCAATAAAACTTCTTATGCATATTGTACTTATGCGACTATGCAAATTTGTCTGGATATGGCATTATATATAACAATATAGGGGCCTATTACGGTTCTTGAAACGAGGTGAAAATTACAAAAATGAGCAGATTTATTAGATTTCGACAAATGAAATTGTAGATACTCTAGTGAATTTCCTTACTTTTGTAATTTTCACTTCGTTTCAAAAACCGTAATAGGCCCCATAGATCCAATTATAATAGGGACATTAATGATATAATTGATGTAGGTAAGAATTTCCGCAGACAAATTTGTATATGCGCATAATGCATATGCGCAGAAAAATCAAACACAATTTTTTGTTCCAAAATGATATTATAGCAGGACTTCGAAATGGTATACTATACGAGGATCTGGATGCTTCCATCGGAGTATAACATATCAAATTGTGTATTGAAGATTGAGATTGAAGATTAAAATTTGACCGATAAGGACAAAAAAGTTTTAGTTCCTTTTGTTCTGATTAGTCAAATTTCAATCTTCAATGCGTAGTCTGATTCGAGCTTAAGACTTTACTCATACATGTGTATAGATCATGTGTGAATACGTATGCTGCTGCGGTCTCAGTTCCTGTCTTTTCTGTATCCTTTAATTTCACATCGGTTCATCTAACCGGACTTGGTGAAATTGGCCCTTAAGGGGATTCAAAACCAAAGAGCCAACTCCAATTATTAAATATTAGGAGGAGCAATTTGGAATTATTTTACTTCAAACAAGAAAACGGAATGGATCAATTATTTCTAATTTTTATTTTTTTATTTCATTATGCATTAATCCATTCGGTTCTGTCATATTTAGTGTCATTTTAATCGCAAAAATGTAATTAATCCATTACAATTATTTTCAGATATATAAAATGCGAAATACAGAGATTTTATTTTCTATAATAAGATGACATACACGTACAAAGTATTGTCTTATTATTATATTTGGGCATTCTTATATACGGACGCTCCTGGGACAAAGCGTCGCGCTCTTTAGTTACGCGTATCTGGCTACTCGTTGCTAACGCACGAGCGGTGAGTGGGGGGGCAATAGGCGTGAGCCACGCAATCGGGCCGAAATGTGCAAGTAAATCCCAGCACTGGTCTATCACATAGCAATATGATCCTCATGGCTCGGTTTTGTGCTTTTTGCAATTTATTCAGCTGTGTTTCTCCCATATCAATTAACAACGTCGCACAATACTCAAAGTGAGGCGCTATAATTGTCTTATATACAATACATCTAGTGTATGCCGACATACAGGGTGTTAGAAAAGTCTGGAAACGGTCAAATATCTCGTAAACAATGCATTTTAGAAAAAAATGTTTGAGACAAAAGTTGTATGGTTTCGAGAGTAACATAAGGTGGTGTCATTAATTTGACTTTGAATAGTTGCTTGAAGGTCACGTGAAGGTCACCTTCAATTTTTTAAATGGAACTGCCTACTTTTTATTGCATATTCTTGTAGCTTATCTTGAGAGCTTTTCAAAACACTATAATAAAGTATTTTTTCATTAAGTACTTTTTGAGTTATTTTATATTTTAATCGTTTATACGAGATGTTTGACCGTTTCCAGACTTTTCTAACACCCTGTATAATTACCTATTCTATTCAAAAAACTCGTTTTTTTTCCTATTTTCTTTAGCATATAATCACAGTGGTCCTTAAATCGTAGTCTATCGTCAATAATTATGCCTGGGTATTTCATTATTTCCACACGTTCAATCTCATTTCCATCCAAACATTTCAATGTTATATTACCTCGAAGTTCTTTTCTTATACTTCTAACAATCATATATTTCGTTTTTCCTGCATTCATTTTTAACTTATTTATATTCATCCACTCTTCTACTATAGTAAATGTCATATTCATTTTGCCCTCTAATTCCGCGCTGCTTTCTCCAGTTACATATATTAACGTATCATCTGCAAACATTTTTATACTACATCCTTCTGGACAGATTTTTATTATGTCATTTATATATGTATACTATAAATAACAAAGGTCCTAATACAGATCCTTGCGGTACTCCATATTCTGTGGTCATTAATTTAGACCATTTATTATTAAATTGAACCTGTTGTGTTCTATCCTTTAAATATGATCTTAACCATTCTATAACCATTCCCCTAATTCCATATTGATATAATTTCTCTAATAATCTTTCTCTATCTATTGTTTCAAAGGCTCGCTTAAGATCCATGAAAATTACCCCTACCATTTTTGCCTCACTAACTATCAATTTCTATTCATCAATGATTGTTTGAATCATTCCATTGATCAATGTTTTCAATAACATAAATAATTCTTTTACATGCATTCCCAGTTTTACTCCCATTTATAGATTTTACAATACTATACTATTAATACTTTGTATATAATATAAATTAAATTTATCTGCTATATTGCATCCTTCAGTGCTGTCTAATATATTTCAAAATCTATATTCTTTCCTCCCCTTTTACCTCCTGGTTCGCCTCTAATTATTTCTTTTAGTGTTTTCCACATAGATGTAGGATTTTCTTTATTAAGATCTATCATATTTTCATAATATTCTTTCTCCTTTGTCTTAATTAATTTAACTACTGTATTTCTTCCAATTTTAGATTGCAACCAATTTTGTTCCGTGTCAGCATACAATGCCTTCCTATATGCCTCATCCCTTTTAGCCGCTGCTTCTCTTATTTCATCCGAAAACCACTTTTTCCCTTCCCATATTCTCGACATTTTAAAATTTTTTCTAGGTGCTGTGACGTCCAACGCATTTACTATACTATCAACAAATTTCTTCGCTCTCACACTGATATCCATATCTTGGTTTTTCTCTAATTTATTTTCCACTAATTTAATAAATTCATCTATATTAAACTCTCTATAATTCCTAACACTAAGTTCTCTGTATTTATTATCAAATTTATTCGCATTCAGTTCAACTTTTAGCCACGCATGGTCCGTTATTTTAGGTTCATGCATTACCTGCATTTCTATTTTATTATTAGCAAAAATTAAATCTATAATTGTTTTACTATCTTTCGTAATTCTCGTCGGTTTATTTACATATTGTTTCATGCCTAAGCTCAACATTGTCGTTTGTAACTTCCTTGTATAAAACGAATCTAACATAATAT
>NW_021853041.1:60656-66045 GCF_003651465.1 Formica exsecta | reverse complement strand
AGTTTCAGACTCTCACGTACGTATGCTCGCACGCACACACGCAAAGCGATTTTGTCCCTCAAGGCGCGTTCATATCGCTCATGTACGATAATTCTTTCGTGTATTACCCTTTTATAAAATTATAATTTTAAAAATTTATAATAAATAAGAGAGAGAGAGAGAGAGGGGGGAGAGAGAGCGGGAGAGCGGGAGAGCGGGAGATTGATTGATTGATTGATTGATTTTTATTAGCTTTCTCAGCTATTTGTAATACAAATCTAGTTTACATTAATTACAATATACTCCTTTAACATTCGCTTAAACGGCACAATTCTTTCATTCCGCTTTATTTCAGCTGGCAAGGCGTTATACATTTTTACTCCTTCGTAAAACATACTCTTTTGCGCACTCCTTGTTCTGCGATATTTTATTGCAATATCCCCAGCTTGTCGTGTTTGCCTTTCACTCTCATTTCCCACAATTTCTAATCTATTTCTTAATTGCTCCGGTAACATGTTCCTTAAAATCTTAAAAATAAATATACACACATTATAATATAGCCTCTGTTTTATGGACATAAACTGCAGCGCTTGCAGCATACGCTCCACTTTGGTATGTCTATCACATTGCAATATGATCCTCATGGCCCGGTTTTGTGCTTTTTGCAATTTACTCAACTGTGTTTCTCCCATATCAATTAACAGCGTCGCACAATACTCAAAGTGAGGTGCTATAATTGTCTTATATACAATACATCTAGTGTATGCCGATATATAATTACCTATTCTATTCAAAAAACTCGTTTTTTTACCTATTTTCTTTAGCATATAATCACAGTGGTCCTTAAATCGTAGTCTATCGTCAATAATTATGCCTAGGTATTTCATTATTTCCACACGTTCAATCTCAGTTCCATCCAAACATTTCAATGTTATATTACCTCGCAGTTCTTTTCTTATACTTCTAATAATCATATATTTCGTTTTTCCTGCATTTATTTTTAACTTATTTATATTCATCCACTCTTCTACTATAGTAAATGCCATATTCATTTTGCTCTCTAATTCCGCGCTGCTTTCTCCAGTTACATATATTAACGTATCATCTGCAAACATTTTTATACTACATCCTTCTGGACAGATTTTTATTATATCATTTATATATACTATAAATAACAAAGGTCCTAATACAGATCCTTGCGGTACTCCATATTCTGTGGTCATTAATTTAGACCATTTATTATTAAATTGAACCTGCTGTGTTCTATCCTTTAAATATGATCTTAACCATTCTATAACCATTCCCCTAATTCCATATTGATATAATTTCTCTAATAATCTTTCTCTATCTATTGTTTCAAAGGCTCGCTTAAGATCCATGAAAATTACCCCTACCATTTTTGCCTCACTAACTATCAATTTCCATTCATCAATGACTGTTTGAATCGCTGTTTCACACGAATACTGTTTTCTAAAGCCCGACTGATGTTCTGTTATAATACAATTATTTTCTAAATACGTTTCAATTTGCTTTTTAACTACTAATTCTAACACTTTTTCAAATATTGGTAACATATTTATAGGCCTAAATTCACTTGCTTTTCTAGCTTTCTCTATTTTTGGAATCGGTATTATTGTAGACGTTTTCCAACCTTTTGGACAGCAACCTTCCTTCAAAGAATTATTTATTATATCAACAAATTCCTCTTTTATTACGCAAAATACTGCCTTTAATATATCGCTAGTTATTCCCTCCTGTGTACCTTTCTTTTTTGGTAGTCCCATAACAATTTCCTGTAAATGCTCTATACTAATCATTTCAAAATTTTTCATAATTCCCTCGTTTTCAATAACATAAATAATTCTTTTACATGCATTCCCAGTTTTACTCCCATTTATAGATTTTACTATACTATTAATACTTTGTATATAATATAAATTAAATTTATCTGCTATATTGCATCCTTCAGTGCCGTCTAATATTTCAAAATCTATATTCTCTGCTTCCCTCTTACCCCCTGGTCCGTCTCTAATTATTTCTTTTAGTGTTTTCCACATAGATGTAGGATTTTCTTTATTAATATTTATCATATTTTCATAATATTCTTTCTTCTTTGTCTTAATTAATTTAACTACTGTATTTCTTTCAATTTTAAATTGCAACCAATTTTGTTCCGTGTCAGCATACAATGCCTTCCTATATGCCTCATCCCTTTTAGCCGCTGCTTCTCTTATTTCATCCGAAAACCACTTTTTCCCTTCCCATATTCTCGGAATTCATCTATATTAAACTCTCTATAATTCCTAACACTAAGTTCTCTGTATTTATTATCAAATTTATTCGCATTTAGTTCAACTTTTAGCCACGCATGGTCCGTTATTTTAGGTTCATGCATTACCTGTGTTCAAAATCGAACTCAAATAATTATTAAGAGCAACTATAAGACCACTCCAATAAAGCGCCGATTAATCGCGCTCGAAATTCGGCGCGTCAGCCGCCATCTTGCGCATCGCACGGCGCGCGACAAATAGGAGCGCGCTCCAAAAGCGGCGCTACGCGAATAGCGCCCGGCCCGCGAATTTTGAGACAAACACGTAGAAAATTCTAGAACACAAAAAGAACGGTTGTATAAAGGCTCTCTCGGGGAACCGCCGGGCGCACTCGATCCGATATTTTTGACGAGAAAGTGTGTGATTTTTGTACGGAGACGTTCGCTAGCAAAAGTTAAAGTAGCTCGCTTTTCTTCTGTTAACCATCGCTTGTGGTTCGCGAAATCTCGCGTCTTCGAGAATATTTGTCGCTCGCGAATATTCGCTACGAAATTCTATCCGTCGCGGGTTATTCCGTCGCTCGCGGAATCGCTCCGTTTATACCGTCGCTTGCGGTATTCGATATATCCGTCGCTCGCGGAGATTATCGTTGCGCTCCCGGTCGCTCGCCGGAGCCAGACACGGTGAAGATTAGCATAAATCTGATCGACCAAAGAACTTGTTAATTATTTATGGTTCTTAATAAATTGATTGCCTTTTTTTACAAAACACTATCGTGTCCATTTCACGCGATCCTCGCACTCCCGCGTTCACTCGCGCACAACCTGCACTTCTATTTTATTATTAGCAAAAATTAAATCTATAATTGTTTACTATCTTTCGTAATTCTCGTCGGTTTATTTACATATTGTTTCATGCCTAAGCTCAACATTATCGTTTGTAACTTCCTTGTATAAAACGAATCTAACATAATATCTATATTAAAGTCTCCTATTACCATACATTCTCCCCGTATTATTAACTCTTCTATTATATCCTCCAGAAATCTCACGAAATCGCCATGCGATGCACTCAGTGAATGATATATTACCATTATTATTCCTCTATACAATTTTTCTTTCACCTCAATCGCAGCACACCAACAATTCGATTCTAATTTTTTTACTAATACTATTTCATATTTAACATCATCCCTTATATATAAAACAACCCCTCCTGTATTTCTATTTTCAGCATCGCATCTAATTATGCTATAACCTGGTACGTTCACTTCACTGTCTTCAATTTCAGCAGTCAATCTTGTCTCTGATAACGCTATGAATGCCGGATTTACTTTCTTCATAATCTGATGTTGTATCTTATCTTTATGCGCCATCAAACTTTGCGCGTTTGTATACAATATTATTTCCGCTTCCTTCTGTAGTTGCTATTTCGCATCTTCCCAGCCGGCTCTCCTCTTCTCCTCCTGTATCGCCCTTTTAAATGTTGGACATTTAGGATATGCTGCTATGACTTGAATAACTTTCTATCACTCCCCGTAACTATTTAACCGTTTAAAAGTTATTACTTTTGCAGAGCGATGTTTGACACATCTTTTCCACTGCAGAGAGAGTAAAAGAGGAGGGAGAGGGAGAGGGAGAGGGAGAGAGAGAGAGAGAGAAGCGTAAGTGAATATGCGAGAAGCATGAAGCTAAGCGATACGTAGTACATAGCGAGCGATTAGAAAGAAACAGAGCGTATGATCGAGAGAAAAAAGATACTGCAATAATGTTAGTGCGTACATGTATATTACTCTCACACACATGAAAGAGACGAAGATAGTACAATTGTCAATTGTAGTTACAATATGTCTGTCTTTGTCATGTACGATTGCAGCTCTGTCTATCGCGACATCACGCAACTAATCTACTGCTCTGTTTTACTCTTGAGCCTCGATTTCGCACAAACACATATGCACGAAATTTTTGCAGACAGTAATCTTTTTTACTAAGCTTCTAAACACGTTTCTAAACGTTCACCTATATTCTTTCATGCATTTCCGAGCGGAGAGGTATCTTATTTTGCACATACACATTGCAAAACTTTTATATTACATAAGTATTGTTCTGACCTGACGCCAGAAGCCGATAAAAAAACTGTAATTTTTTAGTTTCTTTCTGTTTTTAACATAAACTCGTGAAGTCTCATCTTTGTTTCGATGTGTACTTAAATCGTGGAAAAGGATTTATTATTCTATTCAACTAAAAAAAAGATTTGTTGGTGTGCAAAATAATAATCGTTTTGGTCGGTAAAACAGACGAGCTTTTGGATCCCCTTAACGTGTTCGCGCCAAATGGTTCGCGTAAGAACGGTGAATGAAAAAATGTTTGCTTTATTATTATATAGTAATGGTAAATATGCTGTGAAGAACATTCGTTGCAAACGTGGAGGCCGTCTAATAGCACGTAATAGTAAGTAAATAATATATAAGATTTAACGATGTTGTAATTAATATAAAATCATAAAAGACGCCGGTTTAATCTCGATATGTGTATGTATGTGTATATACATTCATCGACATAAAAATCTTCATTAATACGTACATTTATCGACTTTTGTGTCATCACCGATAATACTTTCGCCAAATTTTTTCATTCAACCCATATATGTATTACTATAATAAATATCCAAGCACATGATATATATCGTTTATTTCATAAAGGTTTTCTAAACATATATAATGATATTATATTTATGAATAGTCTACTTGCAAAGAAAGGGTCTTGATATAATTTATCTTGTACTTTTGTTGATCGCTGCTTTAATCTTGCGACGTAAATTATATTAAGGAGATAAACACTGTGTCGGCAAAAAAAATCGACTTTTCTTAGCGAATTTTTTGTGATGTCCATAAAGCAGATAGATAAATAAATGTTTTTGCATTGAATTAGTCATCTTTTGAATTGTTGAAGAATATTTTTTTATTTGATAAAATACATTTTTATTTTGGTATAAAATGTGTCTGTAGTAGGCTTTGCACGCCGCGCAAGCTCCATCGGCCCTGCATCTGGAGAAGTCATCTGAAATCAAAAAACCTAAGATTTTCTTAAAGTATATGAATGTAGTTTCAGTAAAGCGTACGGATCTTTTTACGATTGAAA
>NW_021853041.1:39044-60334 GCF_003651465.1 Formica exsecta | reverse complement strand
TTTTTTACGATTGAAATTCCCCCCCCCCCCCTCCCAATAACGGTACTTTTTTTGGACGATTTTCGAACATTTTTATAAACATGCGCCATTTTGCGAATAATTAAAATATTAAAATTTCCGTACGCTTAACTGAAACTACGTTTATATACTTTAAGAAAATCTTAGGTTTTTTTTATTTCAGATGACTTTTAAGGACCCAGGTGCAGGGTCGATGGAGCTTGCGCGGCGTGCAGAGCCTACTACAGACACATTTTATACCAAAATAAAAATGTATTTTATCAAATAAAAAAATATTTTTTAACAGTTCAAAAGATGACTAATTCAATGCAGAAACATTTATTTATCTACCTGCTTTATAGACGTCACAAAAAGTTCGCTAAAAAAAGTCGATTTTTTTTGCCGACACAATGTTTATCTCCCTTAAGATTGCACAATATTAATATAATTTACGCGCTATTATCGCAAGATTAAAACAGCGATCAACAAAAGTACAAGATAAATTACATCAAGACCCTTTTTTTGCGAGTAGACTATTCATAAATATAATATCATATTATATATGTTTAGAAAACGTTTATGAAACCAACATATACCCAAGCAAGTAATGAACATGTCGTTTATACTAGGAAGTAATCATATCAGATTTACGCAAATTTTATTTTTATTTGGAAACATAAGAAATCAAAAATTTTTTTGGTTAATTGATTTATACATCCAAAATATTTCTTTAATTTTATTTATTTATTTCCGAAAGAGAGAAAAATAAAGATCTCAGCATATTTTAATTTTTATATAAAGTGCAATATTAATATGTAAAGTATATAAGATTATACAAGATTTATTCATTTTCAGGTAACAAAAAATGTCTTTTGGGTGTTGCGACAAATTTAAATTCCAATGTACCTAAAATAATATTAACGAACACGAATTTGGGTAATATTATTATTATTATTATTATTATTATAAACAATGTTTATTAAATATCTGACATAGATTTATTTTTTATATTTAAAATTAGATCTGTTGATATACTTCCAAATAATGAATGCATCAAAAATTTGTGGCTAATAATTGTATGATTTATGTTTATGATTTATGTTTTATGCACCAACGATATGTATTTATGGTTTACAGAAAATAATGTTCATAATACTAATAATGGGATATCATCTGATATATCTGAAAGAGATGTTATTGATAGCAGAGGTGAAAAATTCAATGACGTAACAATGTGTAAGAAATATTTAAATAATACTGATTGCAACAAGTTAAATAGATGTGATATTGAAGAAAATAATAACACTGGTGATAATCAAAAAATTCAAAAAGCAATTGATATCATCAATAATACATTAATATATAATTCGCATAATACAACGAGCAATAGTAATGATGAAGGTAAAGTATGCAATATTGTTAGTAACAGTAAAAACTGTTTTAATAGTATACTCGATATGTAATGCTGTATAATGGTATGAAATTCTTATTATATAACTTTATAACATTAAATATTAAATAACAAATACATTTAATGTATTAGAGCTTATCAAATTACAATTCAAATTAGAGTTTAAAAAAACCTTTTTTTATGTTACCTAGTTACATCCTTATTATTATATCTCTTATTGTTATTATTATTATAATTATATATCTATTCTTTGCAGCGAGTAGTACAGTTGCAACTGATATTATTAATGAAAATGTGTTTAGTTGTGATAGCGATGGCAATAATCATGATAATGCAATATTAGTGAGATGTTTAAATAATAACCTTGATGATTATAATATTTTAAACAGCAATAATATTAGAAAGAATAATGACAATGAACACAATGACAAACAAGAAACTAGTATTATGTTGAATAACACTGCTTCGCTGCGCAGTTCTAATGATGTAGTTGATGACAATGGTAATAAGGGTGACGTATATATACAGTATTGTCATTAACATTAACTTTATAATATAAGAAATAAAATATAAAATATGCTATTTTAGAGCTTTTTCTGTAGTGACTTTATATATAGTCTTTTTTATTAGATAATACACAATATAATATAATATTTAAGTATTACTCTATTTCAAAATTAAGAATAAATTTTGAGATCTTAGATACTTCTTTAGTATTATCCCAGTGAGAAATACGGATCGAAAGAAAGCATTAGACATCTAATAAACATCTAATAAACTTTTTTTGTTCTGTTTTTCTCACTGAGATATAATAATATTCATTTCTTCACAATTATCTAATTTATAATCTATATTTACCGCTGGGATATAATAATATCCATTTCCTTACATTTATTTAATTTTTTTTTACAGTTCTAAATACAGTGGGGAACAATATAGCTAAAAGAAATATACTTAAGGATACAAATTGCTCAACGTGCAATGTCGAAAACTGTGATAATGCAGAGAATCCTAGACATTTAGAGAATAATTATGAGTACAATATGTTAAACTGTGATATCATAAAGAATAGTGTACACAATGTGCAAGATAATAATACAATTGCCGATATTACATTTAATGATTCTTTAGGAATAAGGAATGTTACTGCAAGCAATGATTTTAGTCATAGTACGTGCATTTGTGATCATCCTGCACTGACAAAGCTGATAATAGAAATAATACATATACTAAAAATAATAATGATACAACTTCACGTGATATATCTGTTTTTAATGAAACTTATGTGATTAATAATAAGACTTCAGTTATACTCAATCAAACTATTAATAATGAAAGTAAGTTTGTTATAGTGAAAAAACTTTTTAATTTTTTATATTAATTTTTATATTAATTTGAAAATCTTACATTTACAGATTTAAATAATGTTATATGTGAGAATAATAACATCCATACCAGCCCGACTAACAATTATAATCAAAATGATAATGATCTCAACGATAATACTGGTATTAACTGTGATATTACTTGTATCGTAAATGATATTGAATGTACTGAAGAAATCAGTTTTGAAAATACAAATATTAATACTAATTTTGAAAGCGATATTAATATTATAACACTATGAATGGCAAATAAAATATTATTTTTAAAAATATTTAATATTTAATTTGTTTTCTATATAGCAAAATATTTTAATAAGAAAATTTCTTTATTTTATTAGCCCAACTAGGATATTTTAATAATGATAATATTAGTACTGATTCAGAATGAGTGAAAAAATTTTTTAATTTTTTACGCTTCTTTGTGAAAAAATTTAGACTAAGAATATATATAAAAAGGTTTTGTTTTAAAACGATTGATAATCTTTTTCTGTTTATTAATTATGTATTATATTAATTTGAAAATAATACATTTACAGATTTAAATAATGTTATATGTGATAATAATAACATCCATATCAGCTCGACTAACATCTATAATCAAAATGATAATGATATCAACGACTATACACGTATTAACTGTGATATTACTTGTATCATAAATGATATTGAGTGTATCGAAGAAGTCAATTTTGAAAATACTAATATTAATACTAATTTTGAAAGCGATATTAATAACACTGTGGATGGTAAATAAAATATTATTTTTAAGAATATTTAATATTTAATTTGTTTTCTATATAGTAAAATATTTTAATAAGAAAATTTCTTTATTTTATTAGTACAAATAGGAAATTTTAATAATGATAATATCAATACTGATTCAGAATATGAAAAGAATGATAACGATAGCAATTGTGAACCAAGTTCGAATAGTGATATATCAAATTATAACATTGAAATAGAGAGTGATAAAGAAAATAAAAGTGATACTAATAAAAATGAAACAGTTGATAGTATTAATATATCAGCAGTAAGCGTACATGGGTGTAATGATGAAAATATGTACGTTTCGGTTTCCAAGCCTAAAGGAGCACAAAAGAAGAATTTTTGCTATTTTTGCAAAAAATTTCAAAGCAAAATTGCTAGGCATTTAGAGACAGTTAATCGCAATGAAGAAGAAGTGCAAAAATTTTCTATATTACCGAAAGGTTGGATTATAAAAATATAATTTGCATGATCATTTTAAAATTATAATTTTAAAAGTTTCTTATATTATATCTGACATTTTATTATTATTTTATTAATTACATATACATATATAAATATAAGTATATGTATATGTGTATTAGTATCCTTTAATTCAGTTAATATAAACATGATAAATGTATCTAAATATTTTTTATTATATATAGGTACTGTAGAACGGAAAAAGATTATAGAAACTCTCCGAAGAAATGGCAATTTCTTGTTCAATACTGATCCATTATTAAATAATGGTGAACTTATTGTCTGCAGAAGACCACAAAGAAAACTAAGTCGTACAGCAACTGATTTCACATGTTGCATTAAATGCAAAGGATTTTTTACAAAAAACAACATTAGACATCACTTTGCACAATGCAATGGCAGGAAAGCATTTACAACAGTACAAGTTTTGAGCAGAAAAATTACTGGTCGCATTCATAATAATGCAAGCATGGAAATAAATTAGCGATAAAATATAAACATTTACATTAACATGATATGATTCGTTCGCGTCTTCGTTTACTCGGAAGATTTTGGCTTACAATGAAAAAGTTCAATAAAGATCTAGAGCAGTTTAGTTCTATTTACGATCCATTATATTATGATATCTGTATTAAATCTGTCCAAGAAGTTGCACAATTAGATAAAGATACAAATACTTATAAAGAACCGGCAACAGCCTCTACTTTAGGCACGTTATTAAAACAAGTTTGTAATTTATTTATTACGGAATGTATAAAAATCCATGATTACAAACGAAAAGAAAATGCCGAGAATTTTTTAAAGATTCTACAAGAAGATTATGCTACAACGATCAATAAAGTAGTTGAAGAAACTCAGTCACAGAAAAGGAGACAAAAGAAAATTATATTGCCAAGCATAAATGATATACAAAAATTATATAATTATTTACATCAAAAACGAAAAGTAGCATATGATAAATTAAAACAAGGATTTGTATACCAAGCTTGGTTGAATTTAGCACAAAGTATGCTCATATTGCTTCAGTTATTTAACAGACGTAAAGCTGGCGAAATTGAGCGAGTTCTTATTGAAGATTTTCAATCTCATACAGGTCTTAATGAAGATACACACAAAGAATTATATCAATCATTATCATCAACTTCGCAAAAGGTAATAGAAATTATATAATACCCCTGTAAAGATTTAAAAAAAATTTAATACTTGGCTATAAATATGTTCTTTGTTTAAGAAATGCTATAAAATCTCTGATGATTTTTAAAAAATTTTATTTTTACAAACTTATTCACAAAATTATATACAGATATTATGTATACTTTTTATATATTTGTTCGGGAGTCGATCTCGACGAGATCGCCCAAATCTTGAGAAACGCTCAGAGATGAGCGAGAAGTGGTGTGTAACGCGAACCCGTAGATCCGCTGGAGGATAAGGAGAGTTCAGAAAATACTCGATTGCAGATTGTTTTCAATGTTCGTTTTATTTAGATTAATAGGAGCGAGCGACGGCACGTATTCCGCGAATCCGACGGAAATCTTCAAAATGTCCTGTTAATGACTGTCTTTGACGCGTTTCCGAAATCTTGCAGAGTTTCTTGCTAGAGGGTCTCGCGAGAACGGATATCTTGCACGCGGACGCCGGATGTTGCTTGGCGCGAGGCAGAGGACATTCGCGGAACGGTTAACGCGCGTCGACTCTCGGACTCCACACTCTTAACAATCACAAACTCAATAAGTATAGAGCAGGTAGTAATACAGACAATGAGGCATCTTTCGCACTGAGTTGGATGCTCGATCGTAAGTAGTATAGCTATGCGGGTTCTAACCAAGGTCCTCTGAGGGGGGGTGAGGGGCGAGGGAAAACCGGCGCGGGGGTATGACGTCACACGGGGGAATCGCGTCCTAACCGATGGGCGAGGAGTCCGCGGAGAGGGGGGAGGGGGACCGCGTCCTAACCGATAGGCGAGGGACCCGCTAACCTAACCATCGCGAGACGTCCGCGAGTAGGTGTGAGAGAGATAGCGCGAGGCGTCCGCAATGTGTAAAAGAAGGATAGCGCTAATGATAATCTATGAGCGTGGGAGAAGGATAGCGCGAGGCGTCCATATGAGCATAAGATTCCAAATTGACGATACCGCTCTCATTTCGCCGTATACCGTTTATCGGTAAATTATTGCGCATGAAAACGCCTCTAAAAAATTGTATACGCATACGTCTTGCAAGTTGTTTCAAATGTACATTAGTTGTTACGCCGGCAGGCATTTTTATTTTGACGTTTTTTTTTTTCTTGGCCGCTGTTAAGGACCCTCGTCCGCGCTTGTATGGAGCGAGATGAAGACCGTGACCTTCCATGGCGCGATTATGACGCAGCGTTTCTTCGAGCTGACGTTGCGCCGCCTTGCTATCGTTCACCGCCTTCGCGATTCCCGCTGCTCCGCCAGCCAACGAACCGAGAACTCCCAATAATGGTAAAATACCACCGTGCTTCGCTATAGGAAGTATACGTTTTTTAAGAGTCTTTTTTTTCATCGATGATTTTTTTGTTTTCATCCCCATACCGAATTTTGTCTTTGCTTTCATAGCCGCCCAAACAGCTGTAGCGGCTGGCTCGACGCTCGGATCGGCTCGTCGGTGTCCGGGTTCGAGAGGAGGGGAGACTCAAGCTTACGAGACACAGTAGATGTAAAGAAAGATAGTTTTATTTAAAGCAAGATAGATATTTACAGCGTGCAGGGCCGGGTGATGTCGTGCGTGGAGCGGTGTCGCTGGTAGCAGGGTGCGGGACGCAAAGCGGAGACGCCAAGCGATGGGCGTAAAGCGGCGAGAAGCGCAAGACAGGTGCGGCGTGTGGTTTTATTTACACGCGACTACGGCGCGGTTACACCTAGCGGACAAGCTTACGACTAGCGGGCTTAGTGCTACGGCACGGTTAGAACTAACGGACTTATTACTAACAGGTCTTATTTCTAGTTGGCTTAGTACTACGGCGCGGTTATAACTATCGGACTTATGACTAGGCAGTTCTTATGACTAACAGGCCTTATAACTAGCGGACTTAACGGTACCCGGTCTTATTACTATTAGGCTTATCTCTATCATGCGGCTACTATGTACAACGCGGTATTTACATGCACCTTATATCCTATGGGTTAGGTTAGGGGATTTTTGTTCAATTATTTGTACAATGTATTTTTATTAAATATATACGTACCGATCGCAGATATGTATTTGGCTTTTATGTTTACTCAATTGCGAGCTCACGAGGCGGGATAGATTCTTGATCCACGCAAAATGTCCAACGTTGTTGTCTTCCACGTACAGCAAGTTGACGTGTTTATCTTTCTTTACCTCGCTTAGATGTATCGGGACAATGTTCTTTTCCTCGATACTATACACATTGATTGAAATATCGTTGGCAAGTTCGAATTTATTAATTTGATTCACAGTCACTGGAAACTCAATGTCCTGGAGATTCAGCACTGTTGTATAATGCGGTTACAAAGATTCCCGATCCACTTTCAATTTAGCTGAATGTAGAGCGGCGACCACAGACCACGCGAAACACGCATTGTCATTAGATTGCACGTTGATTACCGCTCTCTTCATCATTATCGCCCGCGGTAATTTTATATGACATCCCGCACGCAAAGGATTATATTTATTTATATTTACAGTTAAATCGAGTATTCGCGACAATGCCCACCCGCATCGCGTCGGCAATAATCCCCACGACATTGCAATTTTGCAACGCTAATACATATTTTAAATATGTTTAATACGTTCAGTATTGCATCGGCCGCTTGTGTGAAAGGTTCATATAAAATGTATCCTACTGAAGGAAGCCTCATGAATTATTACGTTCCGATTCAAGATGCTGATGAAACTTCACCGTGTAAGAAGAAGAAATGTAACAAGTAAGTTTTAATTAACTTAAAGAATTTTTATACTTTTTAAATATAAACTTCCAGTTTCTGCCGAAAATAAGTGGTCTTGGTTCCATTGTATGAAACCTCCTAATTCAAATGCGTTGGTCTGTCAAGACACTATACATATTGGTACAAAATTGAGAACGCGACTTTTACATAAAAAAGTGAATTTGTAAATAGACAATTACGTAATCAATAAAAAGCATCTTGAATATCTTATACTCAATTTTGAAAAGATAAACACTTAATTAACTATGTCTGATATAAATGGAGAAAACAAAATGAATTATAGGGCTGTGGAAAAAAATATGTGATCCGATAGTAACGAATATTTTAAGTGAAAAGGTGGCCAATGCGAAAGGTTCTGTGATTTATTTGGAAGCAATAAGAAATATTTCACAGTCATTTTTAAACAAAAATTTGGCTCAGAGAAAAAGATTATTTTTAATTTGGAAATCTGTATTTATTTTCCGAATATGGCGAAACTGGATCTTAAAACAAAATAATTTAACTCTTTCAAAAAATTTCATTACTTCAAATTCCTCTATATGTCAATAGAAATTAATGCTCACTTCTTACTTATGCTTTTTCAAAAAATTTTATATAACTCTGACTTGAATTCTAGTATGTGCGTCCCATGGTTGATGAGTAGCCAACCATGCGAATAAATTTTTCGTTCAACAAGAAGCTTGACTTCTACTTTTTCCACAATAGTCAATTTTAGTTTAAATGATATGAATAGAATTTAAAAAATTCAAATTATACAAAACGTCAAAAATGATTTAAAAGATCAGTTTGTTTTCCCAAGGGAAGTACATAATTGTTTAGGTATTAAAAGTAATAAAAATTTAAGTGATATCCCAGATGATATAAAAATTGAAAACGTTATTATGTCAGTTCTTGCAGAAGCTAAATCGGACTTTAATAAAGTTGGCATAAACAACATTCCTGAATTGTATTGGAACAATATTAATTGTTTTCCAAAATTTTGGGAAGAAAATCCTTTGGAAGATATCGATTTAAATAATGATGAGGATGTTGTGCCTCTAAGGGAGCCGCTAAGAAAGGGGTCTTTAGGGATTTATACGCCCAAAGGATTAGGATCCACGCTCGAAATAAGACACTCCCGGACGTTAGGTATAAATTGATATATTTCACAGATTCTTGTACACTTTCACTTAGTCGCGATTATAATAGTCGGGCGCGATACGTACGGTATATCGATACTGGTAGCTTTAATCGCTCTTTCTCAATCTTTTCTGTTCTACTTTACTTGTTTTATCTTTTAATATTAAAAAATCGGTCGGCTTACAACAAGGATGATAATTTAATTTCTAATTTTGAATCAGAATTAGATGCTACAACACAAGTTGAGTCCGAAGTTGAATCAATGGCCGCGTTCAGCAGAGAAAACCGCTCAGTAGCAATCGAACGCGATTGGTTCTTAATTTTAGAACCAACAAATCAACGTTGAGTGTTGACAAGACGATAACTGAGCGCTTTCTCTGCTGAACGCGGACAATGTTAGAAACAAGATTACAAACTGATTTGGCCTCTGAAACTCATAATTTTAATGATGATCAATTGGATAACCTTTGTTTAAAAGATTATGTTGATGATCCAGAATTTATTAAGAAAAAAGATAGTATAGAAAGATCGCCGTTTGTAAAACTAGTTCTAGCAAACCAGATAAAAATAATTAAAAAATCATCTCTTTGTTGGTTATTTAATAATAATAAAAAATTAAGCAATGACTGATTATTGCGTGTCAGACAAAATCCCACGAGTTCTCACAATTTAAGTCATCAAATAGATACTGAAAATAACAATGCGGAGTTTGTAATAAATACTGAAATGTATTACGCTGTTTATTATGACACTGGATGGTATATAGAAAGGGTCTTGGAAAAATTAACTAATCAATTGTTCAAAATAAAATTTCTGTCTCAAAATTTAGAAGTTTTTAAGTGGCCACGAAAAGATGATATTCGGGAAGTTGAGAATAGATACATATTTTATGGTCCTATTAATATACAGGGTGTTAATCCTTTAACTATTTCTGAGTCTGATAGAAAACTGATTATAAAACAATTAAAAAAAATTTTTAAAAAGTTTTAGTTACGTCAGAAACGGTCATAATGTTTAAGTACATAACATAAAAGTTTTCAGATTTTTGTTTCGCAAACGTACCTTTTTATTTATATTTGACTTGATTAGTCGCAAAAGTTTTAATTTAACACAAGTTGTGATATCGTTTAACAAAGAGTCTTTGTTACTATTGGTATTCTGTGTTTTTTTTTAAATATTTTTCATTTTATATAAAATACCTATTAATTTTTATATTCAATTGGATATTGTTTTGTTAGTATTAAAAAATCTCAAACATTACGAGTAGTCGAACTTGTTACTATGTATACAGGGTGTCCGACAAGTAAGTGACCAAACGAAAGGTGGAAGTAGATTGGGTCAAACTGAGTCGAAAAGTCCTGAACCATTTTTTTTATAACGCTTAATAAAGGAATTATTATCGAATAAAGTCTGGCCAATTAACGCCAACCTTTAGCCGGGTGCACGTAAGTGAGCCGCGCGCTGATTGGCCAGATTTTACTCAATAATAACTCCTTTATTAAGCGTTATAAAAAAAATGGTTCAGAACTTTTCGACTCAATTTGACCCAATCTACCTCCACCTTTCGTTTGGTCACTTACTTGTCGGACACCGTGTATATATCAGTGCTGGGATTTACTTGCACATTTCGGCCCGATTCCGTGGCTCACGCCTATTGCCCCCCACTCACCGCTCGTGCGTTAGCAACGAGTCGCCAGATACGCGTAACTAAGGAGCGCGACGTTTCGTCTCAGGAGCGTCCGTATGTAAGAATGACCAAATATAATAATAAGGCCGGGAGATGACGCTCGACTCGATCGAGGTCGCGGTTTCTCCCGGCGCGACTCGACCTTGGCGCGACTCGACCTTGACGCGACTCGATCTTTAGGGGGAGCGACGGCGATCCCTCGCGCCGCTTCTAGCGCGCGATCCGCTATCGCGATTCTTTAGGGACGCGCGTCGCTTCTAGCGCGCGATCCGCGAGCGGATGCCGGGTATCCGGCGTCGAGGGAGACGGAGGATCGTCGGAGGGCGGTCGAACGGAAAGAGGAACGATTAGCGGCGATACGAGCGCGCTTATCGCTCGAGCGAGACGGCGAATCGTTGAAAGGTTGTGGAATAAAGAGAGATCGTTTTTTCGCGCGAAAGAAGGAGCGTTTTTATTGTTTCCTTTTACAACATTTTTAATATATTAATAATACAATATTTGATATATATTAATAATGCGATAATACGAGTACGCGGATAAGCGTATCACGATTCTCCGAAGAGCAGAGAATATATCATAGAATATTTAATATCCAAGAACGATGTGTACAGAATGATAGACAGTGAAAGAATGAATAAATGTAACATGATTTGTTGTATGTTTTTACAAGTTGCTATGTAGAATGATTGATTAATAAATGAAATGAATAAAAATAATTACAATTGTATTTAATAAAGTTGGTAACAAAGTAGTATGAAAAACTCTACGTTGCGAATTTGACTTTCTTCTTCGGACCAGAATATGTACTAAGAGGTTTTCCAATTGTAGTTGAGTGAGATGGATTTAAAGGAGAAGAAGATGTCGTGATAACAAAATCGGTGCTTGTTTCTTTGGTAGGAAGGCTGGTTTAAGACGTTCAGTGGTGATATTAACAATTTTTCCTGAAAAATGAATTGCAAATAAATTATCATTAATTCTGTTAACTACACGAAAAGGACCAGAATAAGGAGGTTGAAGAGATCTTCTAACTGCATCTTCTCGAACCTAAACGTGAGTACAATCATATAAATTCCTATGAAAGAAAGGTGTTTTTTTATGATGATGTGCAGTTGGTCTTGATTTAATCTCTCTCATATGTAATCTATGTTTTTCTAAGAAAATTTCAGAGTCAGATGGAAGATCTTCTTCAATGAAAAATTATCCAGGAATTCTTAAAACAGATCTATAAATCATTTCCGCTAGGGATGCATTTAAATCTTCTTTAAAGCAAGTGCGAAGTTCAAGTAAAACAGTTGGTAAGATTTCAATCCAATTTTCATTTGCATGACACATAATAGCACTTTTCAATGTACGGTGCCTTCGCTCCAGGATGCCATTAGAAGCTGAGTGATAAGCTGAGGTTCTGATTCGTTCGCAACCTATTAGGTTGGTGAGAGCTTTAAATAATGCAGCTTCAAATTGAGGACCTTGATCAATTGTGATGGTTTGAGGAGCACCATATCTTGCAATCCAGTGCGTATAAAAAGCTATGGAAACAGTATCGGTTGAAATTTCAGTTAGAGGAATTGCCTCTGGCCATCTTGAAAATCTGTCAATCATAGTTAAGCAATAACGAAAATTTTGACAAGTAGGAACAGGATCAATCAAATCTAAATGAATATGCTGAAAACGTTGATCCGGAATAGCAATCTTTTAAGAAAGATTCTTGGTATGTTTTTGGATCTTGGCACCTTGACAAAGCAGACAAGATCTAGCCCATTCTTTAATATCCTTCTTCATAGTTGGCCAAATATTAGGTGTACAAATAAGTTTCCGCCGTTTGACAAAAGTTGGCGCCACCAGTAAGTTATGGTTAAAATTGTCAAATGTAAAACGTCCTTATCGTAAGATTGGACATCAGTTTAGCGGCGATACGAGCGCGCTTATCGCTCGAGCGAGACGGCGAATCGTCGAAAGGTCGTGGAATAAAGAGAGATCGTTTTTTCGCGCGAAAGAAGGAGCGTTTTTATTGTTTCCTTTTACAACATTTTTAATATATTAATAATACAATATTTGATATATATTAATAATGCGATAATACGAGTACGCGGATAAGCGTATCACGATTCTCCGAAGAGCAGAGAATATATCATAGAATATTTAATATCCAAGAACGATGTGTACAGAATGATAGACAGTGAAAGAATGAATAAATGTAACATGATTTGTTGTATGTTTTTACAAGTTGCTATGTAGAATGATTGATTAATAAATGAAATGAATAAAAATAATTACAATTGTATTTAATAAAGTTGGTAACAAAGTAGTATGAAAAACTCTACGTTGCGAATTTGACTTTCTTCTTCGGACCAGAATATGTACTAAGAGGTTTTCCAATTGTAGTTGAGTGAGATGGATTTAAAGGAGAAGAAGATGTCGTGATAACAAAATCGGTGCTTGTTTCTTTGGTAGGAAGGCTGGTTTAAGACGTTCAGTGGTGATATTAACAATTTTTCCTGAAAAATGAATTGCAAATAAATTATCATTAATTCTGTTAACTACACGAAAAGGACCAGAATAAGGAGGTTGAAGAGATCTTCTAACTGCATCTTCTCGAACCTAAACGTGAGTACAATCATATAAATTCCTATGAAAGAAAGGTGTTTTTTTATGATGATGTGCAGTTGGTCTTGATTTAATCTCTCTCATATGTAATCTATGTTTTTCTAAGAAAATTTCAGAGTCAGATGGAAGATCTTCTTCAATGAAAAATTATCCAGGAATTCTTAAAACAGATCTATAAATCATTTCCGCTAGGGATGCATTTAAATCTTCTTTAAAGCAAGTGCGAAGTTCAAGTAAAACAGTTGGTAAGATTTCAATCCAATTTTCATTTGCATGACACATAATAGCACTTTTCAATGTACGGTGCCTTCGCTCCAGGATGCCATTAGAAGCTGAGTGATAAGCTGAGGTTCTGATTCGTTCGCAACCTATTAGGTTGGTGAGAGCTTTAAATAATGCAGCTTCAAATTGAGGACCTTGATCAATTGTGATGGGGAGCAGAGCACCATATCTTGCAATCCAGTGCGTATAAAAAGCTATGGAAACAGTATCGGTTGAAATTTCAGTTAGAGGAATTGCCCCATCTTGAAAAAGCTATGGAAACAGTATCGGTTGAAATTTCAGTTAGAGGAATTGCCTCTGGCCATCTTGAAAATCTGTCAATCATAGTTAAGCAATAACGAAAATTTTGACAAGTAGGAACAGGATCAATCAAATCTAAATGAATATGCTGAAAACGTTGATCCGGAATAGCAATCTTTTAAGAAAGATTCTTGGTATGTTTTTGGATCTTGGCACCTCAGACAAGAAGACAAGATCTAGCCCATTCTTTAATATCCTTCTTCATAGTTGGCCAAATATTAGGTGTACAAATAAGTTTCCGCCGTTTTTGGCGCCACAGATTGGACATCAGTCAATAACATAACCTTAAAATATTAGTGATTTTTTATCAGTATAATATATTCTTTTGTGTGCGAAAATGTCGAGTTTTGAGCCGAATAAGCGTCATTTGCGGAAACTGTTGATTTACTTCTTCAGTTTGAAGAAATCTGCAGCTGAGGCGTATCGATTGCTTGTAAAAGCATATGGTGAGGCTGCCTTAAGTGAGAGAAGTTGTCGTGAGTGGTTTCAAAAGTTTAAGAACGGTGAATTTGACATCGAAGACAAAGAACGTAGCAAAAGGCCGAAAGTGTATGAAGACACGGAATTAGAAGCATTATTGGATCAAGATTCATGCCAAACGCAAAAAGAACTTGCACTTACATTGGGAGTGACTCAACAAGCAATTTCACATCGGTTGACGAGAAATATTTATCAGAGTTCACACAATATGATCTGAGCAATCATTATCCAATAACCATGTAACTTCTTCAACTAACATGTTTTTTTCATTTGACTTTTTAGCCGTTGTCATAACTTCGACATTAAAAGTATTTCTTTCACTTTCGTCATTTACAACTGAATTTCCAGCGATTCTCATTAAATTACTTCTGTTGAGATTTCTTGAATATCTGTTTTGTCCATTTGAATTGTTCCAACAAAAACGCTATGTGTCCTAGTCTGTTACATTTATAACATCTTTTTATCTAATTATCTGGCTTTTCCTGATTATTTTGATATCTTGAATTGCTCGGTTGATTATTGTTGAAGTTTCTTGAATTAAAATATTTGTTATTTTGTTGTTGATTAAAATTCTTACCTTTTTTGGCATTTGGGAATTAAATGCTTAAAGATTATTTTTTATGTTACCATTGTTATCTTCACGTTTTTGAAATTCTAATGTTAGTTTGGATTTTACGTATTCTACTGATTTGCCTTTATCTGGTAAAGCATCAACTACATCAACTATATGTGACATACTCTTAGGAAGCGTCAACAGTAGATAGTTTAATTTATCATCGTTGCTCACAGTTTCACCAGCATTTTTTAGTTCATTCATCAGTTTTTCAAAGTCATTAAAAAACTCGGCTGGATTTTCAGTTTCTTTCATTCTTAATTCCAGTAGTTTTCTTTTACACAATAGTTTGACTGCACTATTTTTAACTAAATAAATTTCATCAAGTTTCACCCGCCGTATTCACCAGACATTGCTCCTTCTGATTTCCACATGTTTAGATCGATGGCGCATGGCCTGTCTGAGCAACACTTCACATCATATGAAGATACCAAAAATTGGGTCGATTCGTGGATAGTCTCAAAAGACGTAGCATTCTTCCGACGCGGTATCCGTACGCTGCCAGAAAGATGGGAAAAAGTAGTGGCAAGCGATGGACAATATTTCAAATAAAACATTAGGTTCCGTTCTTTCACAATAAATGCCCAATTTTTAATAAAAAACGGCGGAAACTTATTTGTACACCTAATAAATTTTTGTTGTATTAATTTACAGGTAGAACGACCACTTGGATGAGATAAACCATGGACAACATCAAATATTCTTCTACGAAGCTGCGGAGGTACATAAGGACGAATGTTAAGAGTGGAGCAGTCACAGAAAATGGGTGTAGTCGAACCAGTAAAAATAAGTTTTTGAAGCTTGAGGGAAAAATTAGTATTTTTAATTCTTCATCTTCTTTTTGCAATTCGGCTAATTCTTCCAGAGAAACTATGACTGGCATTGAAACGGATTCATTTCTTGAGAGGGAATCTGCAACTACATTTTGCTTACCAGAAATATGCTCGATGTTGGTTGAAAATTGAGCGATGAAATCAAGATATCGGATTTGTCTGGGTGAAGCTTTATCTCATTTTTGTTGAAAAGCGTAAATTAGAGGTTTGTGATCTGTCCGAATAAGAATTTGACGTTCTTCAAGCATGTATCTAAAAGGTTTGATGGCTAAATAAATACCAAGAAGTTTACGGTCGTAAGTACTGTAATTGCGTTGAGTGTCTAATTTCATTGAGAAAAAAGCAATTGGTTTGTTAATCCCATCAATTATTTGTTCTAAGAATGCACCTACTGCAAAATCCAATGCGTCACAAGTGAGGATAAAAGGTACAGTCGAAGCTGGATGTGCTCGAGGGTTGTGACTCGTAAGACTTCCTTCTTTCCTTCTTTCAAATTTTGAAGACTTCTTCAGCTTCAGAAGTCCAGGTGATTAATCTTTTGTCTCTTTTCTTGCTATCCTTTAAATAATCTGTAAGAACTGTTTGATGTGATGCAGCATTCTTTAGATAACGACGATAAAAGTTGATAATTCCTATAAATCTTCGTAATTCATGAATCGTTCTCGGTTTTTTGTAATCAATTATGGCTTTAACTTTTTCAGATGTCGATTTAATTCCTTGTTTGGAAATTAAATAACCAAGGAAAGAAATTTCATCTTTACCGACATCTCTATAAAGCTTGTATATGATATGGTTTCAATATTTTCGTCATTTATAACTTTTCCATTTTATGCATAAAGTTTCTTTTTCTTTTCACCAATAGCAATTAGTTCTTTTCTTTTATTATAAATTTTTGCATTATTGTTTTCAAATATAACTCTATTCTTTTGACCAACAATAGCCGAAATGCTTAATAAATTTTGTTTCATTTTTGGCACATAATAAACGTCTTTTATTTCGGTTTCAATTTGTTTATCAGCAACGTTAAAAAAAATAGTAATATTTCCAATTTTATCGGATTGTAGTGAGAAGCCATCACCCACTTTAATATCCACAGGAGTTTCCAACTTTACAGACGTCGAGAAATATTTATCAGAGTTCACACAATATGATCTGAGCAATCATTATCCAATAACCATGTAACTTCTTCAACTAACATGTTTTTTTCATTTGACTTTTTAGCCGTTGTCATAACTTCGACATTAAAAGTATTTCTTTCACTTTCGTCATTTACAACTGAATTTCCAGCGATTCTCATTAAATTACTTCTGTTGAGATTTCTTGAATATCTGTTTTGTCCATTTGAATTGTTCCAACAAAAACGCTATGTGTCCTAGTCTGTTACATTTATAACATCTTTTTATCTAATTATCTGGCTTTTCCTGATTATTTTGATATCTTGAATTGCTCGGTTGATTATTGTTGAAGTTTCTTGAATTAAAATATTTGTTATTTTGTTGTTGATTAAAATTCTTACCTTTTTTGGCATTTGGGAATTAAATGCTTAAAGATTATTTTTTATGTTACCATTGTTATCTTCACGTTTTTGAAATTCTAATGTTAGTTTGGATTTTACGTATTCTACTGATTTGCCTTTATCTGGTAAAGCATCAACTACATCAACTATATGTGACATACTCTTAGGAAGCGTCAACAGTAGATAGTTTAATTTATCATCGTTGCTCACAGTTTCACCAGCATTTTTTAGTTCATTCATCAGTTTTTCAAAGTCATTAAAAAACTCGGCTGGATTTTCAGTTTCTTTCATTCTTAATTCCAGTAGTTTTCTTTTACACAATAGTTTGACTGCACTATTTTTAACTAAATAAATTTCATTAAGTTTCACCCGCCGTATTCACCAGACATTGCTCCTTCTGATTTCCACATGTTTAGATCGATGGCGCATGGCCTGTCTGAGCAACACTTCACATCATATGAAGATACCAAAAATTGGGTCGATTCGTGGATAGCCTCAAAAGATGAAGCATTCTTCCGACGCGGTATCCGTATGCTGCCAGAAAGATGGGAAAAAGTAGTGGCAAGCGATGGACAATATTTCAAATAAAACATTAGGTTCCGTTCTTTCACAATAAATGCCCAATTTTTAATAAAAAACGGCGGAAACTTATTTGTACACCTAATAAATTTTTGTTGTATTAATTTACAGGTAGAACGACCACTTGGATGAGATAAACCATGGACAACATCAAATATTCTTCTACGAAGCTGCGGAGGTACATAAGGACGAATGTTAAGAGTGGAGCAGTCACAGAAAATGGGTGTAGTCGAACCAGTAAAAATAAGTTTTTGAAGCTTGAGGGAAAAATTAGTATTTTTAATTCTTCATCTTCTTTTTGCAATTCGGCTAATTCTTCCAGAGAAACTATGACTGGCATTGAAACGGATTCATTTCTTGAGAGGGAATCTGCAACTACATTTTGCTTACCAGAAATATGCTCGATGTTGGTTGAAAATTGAGCGATGAAATCAAGATATCGGATTTGTCTGGGTGAAGCTTTATCTCATTTTTGTTGAAAAGCGTAAATTAGAGGTTTGTGATCTGTCCGAATAAGAATTTGACGTTCTTCAAGCATGTATCTAAAAGGTTTGATGGCTAAATAAATACCAAGAAGTTTACGGTCGTAAGTACTGTAATTGCGTTGAGTGTCTAATTTCATTGAGAAAAAAGCAATTGGTTTGTTAATCCCATCAATTATTTGTTCTAAGAATGCACCTACTGCAAAATCCAATGCGTCACAAGTGAGGATAAAAGGTACAGTCGAAGCTGGATGTGCTCGAGGGTTGTGACTCGTAAGACTTCCTTCTTTCCTTCTTTCAAATTTTGAAGACTTCTTCAGCTTCAGAAGTCCAGGTGATTAATCTTTTGTCTCTTTTCTTGCTATCCTTTAAATAATCTGTAAGAACTGTTTGATGTGATGCAGCATTCTTTAGATAACGACGATAAAAGTTGATAATTCCTATAAATCTTCGTAATTCATGAATCGTTCTCGGTTTTTTGTAATCAATTATGGCTTTAACTTTTTCAGATGTCGATTTAATTCCTTGTTTGGAAATTAAATAACCAAGGAAAGAAATTTCATCTTTACCAAAAAGACATTTGGACAAATTAATAGTCATGCCGAATTGTTTGAGACAAGAAAACACAGTATGAGGATGTTTGGAATATTCTTTCTCATCCACTGAGGCTATTAAAATATCATCAAGATAACGGACACAAAAATCAAGTCCAGATAGTATAATATTCATAAGCCGTTGAAAAGTTTGAACAGCATTACGCAAACCAAAGGGCACCGCAAGAAATTCAAAAAGGCCAAATGGAGTAGTAACAGCTGTTTTGGGTATGTCTTCTTTTGCAACTGACACTTGATAATAGGCTTTAATTAAATCAATTTTTGAAAATATATTTTGACCGTGTAGACCAGCAGTGAAATCCTGGATGTGAGGAAGCGGTTATCGATCTGGATTAGTGGCTGCATTTAAAGCCCGATAGTCACCGCAAAGTCTTCACGAGTTCAGTCCGTTTTTGGGAACCATGTGAAGTGGAGCTGCCCAGGGTATCGATCATGTAACTTTTTCTCTAGGGCGGAAACGTGAAAAGTGAAAAAAATTACCATTGAAAATAATGGCAAAATTTTTCACTTTTTACGTTTTCGCCCCAGGGGAAAAGTTACATGATCGATACCCTGGTGCTGCTTGATGGTCGACAAATTCTTGTTTCACCATAAAATTAAATTCGTCCCTTGCAAATTTTAATTTTTCTCGTGACAATCTGCGAAGAGTTGAAGCAATTGGTGGTCCTTTTGTAATAATATGATGTTTAATTTGATGAATCTTGGTTGTGGATATAGGAGCAAAACGAGTTAATTCAGGAAACTCAGCGAGAATCTTATGGAAAGGTAAGTCGGGAGATGGGGAGCGTCCCGATTAACCACATTGAGATTGACCACGTTGCGAAATCGGGACCGTGGTCAATATCAACGTGGTCAAACGGGACGCTCCCATAGACGAGTCGTCGCGTCACCGATCGACGAGGAGCACGAATCGCGGAAAATCGACGAGGAGCCCGAATCGCGATCGATCGACGAGGAGCCCGAATCGCGACCGATCGACGAGGAGCCCGAATCGCAGCTAATCGGCGAAGAGCGCGAATCGCAGCCGATGGAGAACGAGGCCGAACCGTCTACGGTCGACGAGGATGAACCGCCGGCGAATGTACAATTGGAGGGTTACGAGCCCGAATCGCAGCCGTTCTTCCAGCTGTAACTTTACACGCTAATAAAATTTTATTTTTGTTCATACTTATATACTTCGTGTATCGCACGTGCGCATTTGTAAAATGTGATTTTTACGAATAAATGCTATATATTAAACGAAGCGTCGATTCTTTTCGCTTCTCTTTCCTTCTTCAACATCCTCTCGCTCTCGCGCTATCCTTCTTTCGCGCCTTTTGTAGTAAGCGTTGGCGCTCTCTTATCGCGTAAAGATACGCGCTCGCGATAAAAATAGTGTTGGTTTAATATGTAAAGATAAATCAATCGCACATATTACGCAAATGATCGCGTCGTTCGAACCACCGATCGTGCAATTTGCAAGCGTTCTCCAACGCGCAATTCTTCGCATAATATCCGCAGCGAAAGGCCCGCAAAGCGTTTAGAGTCTCCAGACGTTTGATGTCCTCGTAATCGGCGTCGATGGTCTCGACGGAGACGGCTACGTCGCGATCGTCGGCGACGTTCCCTAAGATCTCGATTAGCCATTTTTTCTTCTCATGACCCTTGACGTAGATTCTTATCGTCGAATCGGGGCTAGATTCTCGGCATACAGCGTCCCGAACGAGTCTTTTCATCGATCCGTAATTCACGTGTCCGTCATTCCACTTTAGTTGATGATGGTTATATGTTAACCAACACGCTCGCAATTTTTCCGCTCTCGTTAGCAGATCCCAAGACATTGGTGCGCGAAAGATGTGATGCGTCAATTCCGCGCCATTTCTTAACACGGCTACTTCTTTTGCGACGAATCTCTCGTTAACTACGAAACCTTGAAGATCGACGAAGATCGGCTCGTCCATCGTCGTTGTTAGCGGTACTCGAAGTGTGCGCCTCTATTATTCTCTCTTCATATTTTGAATATCATCGCGCTTATACGATTCTGCGCACAACGTTGGTGAGCGGATTGTACTCCACCACTCGATCGTGAATGATAAGACAGTAAGCTGTGGTATTAGAGGGAATGTTCTCCTTGCAATCAAACTCTACGCGAACATCCACAGTGGCGCTCTTGATCGACTCGTTTTGTCGAGAACAGTCGATGACTACGAGCGGGCCGTGGACTAAAAATTTATTCAGATTTAAGAGC
>NW_021853041.1:36010-38893 GCF_003651465.1 Formica exsecta | reverse complement strand
GTCTCGACGGAGACGGCTACGTCGCGATCGTCGGCAACGTTTCCTAAGATCTCGATTAGCCATTTTTTCTTCTCGTGACCTTTAACGTAGATTCTTATTGCTGAATCGGGGCTAGATTCTCGACATACGGCGTCCCGAATGAGTCTTTTCATCGACCCGTAATTCACGTGTCCGTCATTCCACTTTAATTGATGATGATTAGATGTCAACCAACACGTTCGCGATTTTTCCGCTCTCGTTAGCAAATCCCAAGACGGCGACAGATGTGATGCGTCAATTCCGCGCCATTTCTTAACACGGCTACTTCTTTCGCGACGAATCTCTCGTTAACTACGAAACCTTGAAGATCGACGAAAATCGGTACGTCCATCGTTGTTATTAGCAGTAGTGTGCGCCTCTATTATTCTCTCTTCATATTTTTTCGAATATCATCGCGCTTACACGATTCTGCGCACAACGTTGGTGAGCGGATTGTACTCCACCACTCGATTGTGAATGATAAGACAGTAAGCTGTGGTATTAGAGGGAATGTTCTCCTTGCAATCAAACTCTACGCGAACATCCACAGTGGCGCTCTTGATCGACTCGTTTTGTCGAGAACAGTCGATGACTACGAGCGGGCCGTGGACTAAAAATTTATTCAGATTTAAGAGCCCTTCGTCTTTGTCGCATCCGTAGTACGTTCTTCGAAATTTCGAGTACATATCGTACAGCACTGTGGCTTTGCGCTCGAAATCCAGATTCATGTCGTCGTAAGAATAAAAATCGGAATTAAGATACAATTTGACATTAGTTAGTTTGCAATCGTCGAATAGGGAAGGCTCCTCGGATAGAACGTTCTTCTTTCCGGACTGTAGCGCGAAGATAACGTATCGCGGTTTCTCGAGTTGCGTCGCCGCTTTGACAGCCCACGAATGTTTAGTCGTGCTCTGTAGAAGCGGAAACTCGTAGAGATCCCACGAGCGAAAAGCGACGCTCAGGTATCGTCCGCTATCCAATGTGCGCAATAATCTTAATTTGTTAACATCTTTTAACACTATATGAGGCATTCGCCACTGTATCTTTAACAAAACGATTTTAGGCTCTTGTTTCGCGCGATATGAAACCATTGTTATCGTTACGCGCTCGTATCAGAATAAGTTCGTGTCGCGCGTTGATCACGACACGCTTGTAATCCTCGCAAAAACCTAATAACACGTGTAGAGGTACGCAAAATTTGAAATCGTTGATCGACGAATGAGTTATCGCCGATAAGTCCCATCCGGCGTTCTTTAATATCTTGCCTTTTTCGACTGTCAGCGACGCGTAATTCTTAATCATTCTCGTTATCCCAACGTTTCTGCTCCGATCGATCTCCACACCGTCGAGCTCGTAGCGAATCTCCTCGAACATAAACGCCGCGCAATTGTTCACCAGCCTCGTCACCGACTCGATTTCCTCTTGCGCACTCGGCGACTCCTACGACTTGAGTCTACCTTCTATGTAGAGAAAACTATCGCACGGTAATGTGTACAGATCTTGCTGTTGTATAGGAATTCGTATCTCGTCGCTATTCCCGAACATAGTATTGGCGTAAGGATTGTACGTGTGAGTTTCGATCTTGACGATACGATCGTCGAAGATCAGCTCCCCGCCGACGCTTAGAATGTCGCACATTCCGCTTTTTACGGAGAAACGGTTCTCGGTACGACAAAGCCCAAAGAGCGCAGGAAAACCGCGTTGGCGACGGTTAACCTTCCTCCCTTTTTCTTTCTCTTTTTTGCGTCTAGGGGCGACGCGTGTCTCGCATTCGACCCGTTCACTACGAGCATCGCGCGCCTTTCTACCGTCTTTGCCGCACGTGCAGACGAACCGTGATCTCTTCGCCGCGAAAATCGATTAGTCTTCCGTTTTGATCCACGACACGCACATTTATATCGGTAATGGTCCGCGCGATAATCGGGAGGTAAATGATCTGCGCCGGGATCTCCGACACTTTATATCCGGGTGGAACATTAGGCGCGAACTCGTGTATAGTATGCGCGGATTTGTCGTTGTGATACGCTCCTGTCGTGACGTTGCACTCTACTCTAATGAGATTAATAGCCATAATATTTATCGGCTTATCGGACGCGTGCCATTTATTCAATTGTAACACGCGAGACGAGAAACCCAGTAGCGAACCGATGTTATCGGGTTTTGTGAAATTTACTCGATACGCGCATTTGATTTCGCTTCTCATAGTGTTATTGTTACCGCGAAGCGTTATAGAATTTTTACTCTTATCACCGTTCTCATCATCTTCGAAATAGTCGTCGCGGTCGTCACCGACGCTGTATATATAATCGTCATCGCTCGTTTCCAGTTCCTCGTTCCCGCGCTCTCGTCTCTCCTCTCTCGCTCGTCGTTTGCGATGAATCGCGGCTCTTAGATACGCGCTTATAGCGCTTAACTCGTAAGATCCCACTGGAATCGCGATAACCTCGTCGTTGTCGTTGAAGTAAAATTTATCATTCGTGGAATTTACATTCGGTATCGTGTTATAAATCTCGAAATTGGTTAAACCTAACTCGTAATCATCGTCGTTTAAATCCAGAGGCGGAAAGTAACTCGCCGCGAGAATGCTGCTTCGTCCGGAAAAAGTAAGAGTTAGCGACAGGATGGACGAGAGCGGTCGAACTGCGCTCGATCGACGAATGACGGTCGATATTATAGCGTGCGATTTCTCCAATCGACCCCCAGGAGAAATCGAAGACTCAATTGTCCACAGATATTCTGATCGCACGTTTGCTCGGAACGACGATTGTATCGAATGTTCGCATCACGCCCGAGATAACGCGCGAGCTCGCGCGGAGGACGAAGATTGCCGAAACCGTCGTAATAGATCGCGTCGCCCCCTTTTTT
>NW_021853041.1:32551-34716 GCF_003651465.1 Formica exsecta | reverse complement strand
AATTGTCCACATTGTCCACAGATATTCTGATCGCACGTTTGCTCGGAACGACGATTGTATCGAATGTTCGCATCACGCCCGAGATAACGCCGCGGAGGACGCGCGGAGGACGAAGATTGCCAAAGATTGTCGTAGTAGATCGCGTCGCCCCCCCCTTTTCGCGTAGGCCACCCAATGAGTACCCGGGCCGGATGCGTCGTCTAAATTCACGATGCCGCTCTCATCGCGGCGCGCCCGCGATGGAAGCGCGTCGCGCATAAACACGCCTCTAAAGTGAGGCACGCGTGAGAGTATCGCCGCGCGATTTAACTGTTCGTTCGTCGTTACTCCGACTGATGGGAGAATCCCTAGCGTCTGTTTACGCGAAGTTTTTTTTAGCTCTTCCTTTTCTTCTCATCGCGAACGCGCCACTTCCGCGCTTGTACGGTGCGAGGTTAGGAACCACGACCCTCCATTGCGCGATCGTGACGTTGCAGTTCCTCCAACTGTCGTCGCGCCGCTTTGCGATCGTTCACCGCTTTCGCGATTCCCGCCGCTCCTCCAGCCAAAGAACCGAGAGCTCCCAATAACGGCAGCAGGGGCAAAAAGCCGCCGCGTTTCGCTATCGGAAGCGTTCTTTTCCTCGTATCGGTCGTTCTCCAAGCAAAAGCTACGTTGAAGGAATCACGTCGCAATTGAGAAAAGATGCGGACGAGGCAGGGAAAGGCGTCATTCAAAAGAAACGCGGACGAGCTATCGGGGAGAGTGAGGGAACTAGCGAAGATTCGCGAGACCAGCGGCGAGTCGCTCAAGAGAGAGATCTCGCCCAACGTCATCCTTGAGAGAAAGAGAAGAGAATTATGAGCGCCGAAAAACGAAGACTAGTCGAGGAGTTGCACGCGCCCGCGAAAAGAAACTTTCCGCGTCGTCGCGTCGCGATACGTTGGTACGACGACCTGTGGCAGGCAGATGTGGTCGAGGTGCATTCTTACGCGAGACTCAACAAAGGCCACAACTACATACTCACCGTTATCGACGCATTAAGCAAATACGCTTGGGCCGTACCGCTTAAGAGCGCGAACGAGATTACCCGAGCGTTATCCAAAATAGTGCGAGACTCTAAGCGATGTCCAAAAAATCTGCAGACCGACAAAGGAAAGGAATTCTATAACGCCAAGGTGCGAAAATTCGTGGAAAAGGGCGAAGTGAATCATTACTCGACGTAATCGGTGATGAAGGCGTCGATCGTCGAACGATTCAATCGCACGCTCAAAAATTCTATGTGGAAGTATTTCACGCTAAGCGGAACGTACAAGTGGATCGACGAATTACCTCGACTCGTCGAGGAGTACAACGCGCGAAAACATCGCACTATAGGTATGAGACCCGTCGACGTGACTCCAGCGATCGCCGATAAACTTTTAAATACGGTATACAGCAATATAAAAATCGCGGCTCCGGCGAAATTCAAAGTAGCCGATCCGGTATGCGTCAGCAAGTTTAAGACGATCTTCGAGAAAGGCTTCACACCTAACTGGACCACTGAGGTTTTTCGAATAACCAAGATACAACGGACTAATCCCGTAACATATCTGCTGAAGGATTCTACGAGCACGAGTTGCTGCGCGTCGTCCCACGATTTTTTATAATGCGTCCGTCCTTCTCGCGTTCCATACGAGTTCTCTCTCGCGCTCCATACAGATTCTTTCTCGCGCCGCTAAGCAGCCGCCTGCGTTTTCTCTTTCGCGCTTTATACGGACTCTTTCTCACGCTCTATATGAATTCTTTTATCACACCGCTACGCGAACGTCATATCTCGCGTTAACCTTTTTCGCGTTGTTCGATATATAATGCTTCCGAGAACATAATAAAGAGATTGTGGGAATTTCCAAGCTGTTCTATTTTTAACAAATCTCGATGCAGATTTGGTAAACTGCTCTAGCCCGAGATTTGCAAATAAATTTTGAGCGAGGATACAAAGTTATAAGCTAGAATAACTTTCTAATTTGGCTCGAGACTTATTAAAAATACAATAGCTTGGAAATTACCACGATTTTTTATAATGTAAAAATACTTGAAAAGTCTCTTCGCGAGTATTTTGTACCTTCGCGTATCCCGTCTTTGTTATTTTTCTCTCTCGGAATATTTTATTAAAGTAAATATTGCTTATATAAATATTAAAAAAA
>NW_021853041.1:24755-32047 GCF_003651465.1 Formica exsecta | reverse complement strand
TTTTGCTTATATTTCACAACCCCAAAAGAAACAATGGTGTATGGGCGACTAATGCCCAACCAGCCATAAAAGAAAGAAGAAGAAGAAGGTATTCTATAATGCCCCCACGGTAAAGTATTCGTAGTTCCGGATATCACGTATCGTTTATCGTCGTGCGGACTGAGCGCGACCTTCGATTCCGACACCGTATACACCTCGTGTAACTTGGACCTTATGCAACACTGCTCGCGTCTCATCTCGATCCTTCGTCGAAGACAGCGCGCGTAATCTTCGAACGTTATCGTTCTCGCGACGACGCCGCTCTTAACACCCTTAATTCTTTTCGTATCGTCTCTACCGTCGACTCGTAGCGCGTACATCTTAGCTCTGAGCCCGACGAATTCCGTCATAATCGCGCCGGCGTTCTCGTCCTTCATCGCACCAGGTATTTTCTTATTAGCGAGACGCATACCGTACGCTTTGTCCATCGCGTAATCGCTCGTATCGAATCTGTCGATGTCGCGCTTCATATCCTCGTACATATCCTCGCACTTGATGCGATAAATGAGGCTATCCGTATCGGTGTACATTATTTTACATTTATCTCGATACAACGGTAGCATATATTCGTAGTGAAATTCGTACAAACGAATCTTAGAAACATCGAGGATACATGCGAATTGGAATATTCTATGTATCCTCGTAACGTGTAATCCGTGTCGAACGCATTGCTGCAAATTGCGATAATACGTCACGTAACGACTCTTATCGTATAACGTGGCGAGAAGTTTCTCGTCACGTTTTCTGGACGGCTTATCGCGCGTCGGGCAGAACGGCAAGTCCGCGTGAGAATCGTGAAGGTTGGACGGATATACAAGGTCGACCTCTAGAATGTAACCGATAGGCGAGTTCGATGTCACGGACATTAAGTCGACGTTCGCGACGTCGTCGACCCATCGAAAATCTTTGTAAGGTAACGATTGACACATCGCCCATCCGTATAAATTATTCACATCGGCTAATAAAAGAACGTCGGTTTTTAAATACAAATCGCTATAGTCGTCCAACATCTCGACGCGAAACCGCTCCCAGACTCTTATCGCGTGCGCGTAATTGCTCTTGGATATCGCATAACCGGTCAGCGAACTGTGGAAAGCCTCGCCCGGCGGTAGACGAGTCTCTAGTAATTTATCGGCGTCGTCGACGTACTCATACGGAAACACGCCTTTTCGCGCGAGAAGCTTGAAATCAGCGTCGTCGAGATCGGAAAATTCCGAACGCGCGATCCTCAGCTCGCTCTTGTCGAGATACAACGCCAATTTTTCGAGACTCGCGTTTAGAAACTTGAAAGAATCCACGAAGCGCAATTTCAGGTGTTTCCCGAACCATCCCTCGTTCGAAGCATCCTCGACGTTCTTCGTGAAAGAGATGTACGTTTCCTTCGTTAGCGGCAACAGTTCGACGCTGGCAAGAAAGGCGTTAGCCACATCTTTAATGATAAAATGCGCGTCGTAGCCCGATAAAATGTGAAAGAATACGGTAATTACGTAAGTCTCCTTATAATTTAAATTACAATTCGAATGCGCCGGACCTCTATACCGTCCGGTTAGATAACAGAGATCGCGCACGCGAGCGTCTTCCGATTCGAACGGTTTCTCACATACGCGACAGTGCGTCGCGCTCATGAATCTCTCCCATTCGTTCGGTTCTTCTTCTTCTTCTCTGATATGGCTGGGAGACTTTCCGAAAGAAATTGTCTATACACCATTAACTAGGTAGGTATAGGTATTATATAGGATAATATATGATAAATTACTAATACCTCGAGATAGTCGCGGCATCCTTTTATAACGGGGAAAAATAGCGAGGACGCGCTTCGATTAACCGAGCCGGATACTCGTTCTCGGGCACGTCTCGTCACCGGACGCGCGTCGTCGCCGGGAAACGAAAAAAACTTGCCCCGAAACGCGATAAGCGCGCTCGTATCGCCGCTAACCGTTCCTCTCTCCGTTCGACCGCCCTCCGACGATCCTCCGTCTCCCTCGACGCCGGCTACCCGGCGTCCGCTCGCGGATCGCGCGCTAGAAGCGAAGCGCGTTCCTAAAGAATCGCGATAGCGGATCGCGCGCTAGATGCAGAGCTGCCAGTTCGTGGGAAATGGGAGCCCCCACCACTAGAATACGGTAATTACGTAAGTCTCCTTATAATTTAAATTACAATTCGAATGCGCCGGACCTCTATACCGTCCGGTTAGATAACAGAGATCGCGCACGCGAGCGTCTTCCGATTCGAACGGTTTCTCACATACGCGACAGTGCGTCGCGCTCATGAATCTCTCCCATTCGTTCGGTTCTTCTTCTTCTTCTCTGATATGGCTGGGAGACTTTCCGAAAGAAATTGTCTATACACCATTAACTAGGTAGGTATAGGTATTATATAGGATAATATATGATAAATTAGGAATTATATAGGATATAATGTATAAAAATCTCTTTTTGAGTCATATGGAAGGATGGGACCCGAGCGGAATCGAACCCGGAATCTCTCGATTACCAGCCTGCGACTCTACGCCCGGCGCCACGCATCGCCCCCCATTCGTTCGGTGTAAAATAGGTCACAGGCGCATCGGTGTCGAGAATAGTCTTCGCGCGAAGCGCTAGATCGTACAGTTCTTTAACGAACCACGATACGCAATCCTCGCCGCGATAGGCTTTGTAAGTCGAGCCAGCATCGTCGAACGCGCATCGCGCGTAATATCCAGCGCTATAGACTTTGTGATGCTGAACGATAGACGTGTTTGGCGTTCTCTTCTCCTCTTTCTTCTCCAGCACGCATTCGAGATCGGCGTATACCACGAACGGAAGTCTCTCCTTTCTACAGTAATTGTTCAACGCGATCTCTCGCGGTATCTCAACGCGGCATCCAGCGTGCATAGGATTGTATCTGTTCACGTTCACCGTTAAATTTAGTATTCGCGATAACGCCCATCCGCTATCACGCTCTTGAAACTCCTCCAGCGAAGCTAGAGTAGCGTCGACCACGCGCTTCCCGTACCACTCTCGCAAGTCGGAAAGAGGTAGAAGCGGATAATTCTTCGTGGCGATAGTCTTAACATCAATCTTGTCGCCCGAGACGAACTCGCCGATGAACACAGTATTGACCTTGACACTGTTATATTCATCTATAACATCGCGTACTCGATTGAGCACGGTATCTCTAGCGTCCTCGAGAAATCGCAAAGGTTCGATATATTCGAAATTGATAACCGCGCCGGTTAAAATGCGTCTAGAGAAAGCTGTCTCCATCTCGAACCACGAGAATCCCTCGAGCCTCTCTACGCCGCCTCCCACGCGTTCGAAACGCTGACGCAGATCGTCTCTCGCGCCCGTTAATCGAACGGTTCGAGTAATCAGAGAATTAATCGCTCCGGTGGATCTCCCCCGGCACTCGCCTCGACACCCCTCCCGCAGAAACTCGAGACGCTCGTCGCACCGTCTCGCCCACGCGCGATACGCGTCCACCGTCGCGACGTCCCGCGCGCTATCAAGAAGATCGCACTGCTCCATCATATTCTTTATATTCAAAACCAAAATCAGTTTCCTCTAAAAGAAGATGATTGGCACGATCAGAAAAGTTCTCACGGTCCTAACAATATGATCAAACACTCCAGTTTTTAATAAAACAGGCTTCATAAATTTTCTAAGAAACCAAAGTAGCAATTCGATTGAGGAAGGCTGCAATTTCTGAAAGACCAGAAACTAATGTCGTTTGACAGGCTAAACAGAAAAATTTGTGAGGATCATCAGGAATTTCCTTCACCCAGATTTTCCAGGAAGGATTATCATCAAACCATTGATGTTGGAATCGTTTCTGTCTACCCATTTTGAGTCTTTTAGCAGCGGGTTCTTGATAGACCGGGATAACCGCGTCGCGATCAACCCGCGTGTAAATAACGTCAACGTAGGTATTAAGCTAACGCGCATGTAAATAAAATCCTAGTCAAAACCGCTTCACGCTGCACGCCGCTTCACGCCGGCCGCTTCACGCTTACGCTTCCCGCTGCGCTCGCGTCCTAGCGCCCGTTTGCCACCAAGCGCACGCCGCCTAACACCGCACGGCCCTGCCCGCTACTCTGTATATATTTCATCTGCAATAAACTATCTTTTCTACCTATGCTGTGTCTACGCAAGCTTGAATCTCCCCTCCTCTCGAACCCGGACACCTTCGAGCCGATCCGAGCGTCGAGCGAGGTGACCGCGTTACGAGCGCCATCTCCCGGGCAATCTTGGCGACTCGTACCCGCTCCCTCCCGTGACGTCACGCGCTCCCCCGACCCCCGACCCTCTCGTCCCGCTTTTCCCCCGGCCACGTGTCCCGTCTCGCCCTACGTATCTCCCCTGTTCACCCCCCCGGCTCGAACTCCACCCCGCGGTCGTCTACAAACCTTTCTAAACCATATCTCCATCCTTTTCTATCTCTCTGTCTGTCTCTCTCGCTCTCATGGGAAAAATGGGCTAGCGCCGGCCTTACTATCCTACTCATTTAAAAAAGTATTGTCTTATTATTATATTTGGGCATTCTTACATACGGACGCTCCTGAGACGAAACGTCGCGCTCCTTAGTTACGCGTATCTGGCGATTCGTTGCTACGCACGAGCGGTGAGTGGAGGGCAATAGGCGTGAGTCACGGAATCGGGCCGAAATGTGCAAGTAAATCCCAGCACTGATATATATAATACATATTCTGTTTGCGAAATTTTTATATTTTTGTGTTCCTATGCAATAAAGAGTTTTTTTGTAAAATTGCGATTTTTTTTCTTAAGTAGTAAAAATCTAAAATCGATGTTCTCGAAGATAACTATCATAGTGGTCTATAGAGATATTCTAGAGTGATCTGAAGAAATAATACTTTATGTACTCGTATAAGGTAATCTTAGATGATTAAAGTAAATTTGGAAAAATCTCGGGTAATCCTAGAAAATTTGAGGTAATTTTAAATACTCTAAGGTAGAGTCCTATATAATCAGAGAAGCGACAATGGCGTTCCGCTTGCTGAATGGCTGACCGCCATAGGCCTGTTCCGCTTAATGACCGCAACGCTCACGGTATCATTTTATCTTTGTTGTTCACCGAAAGTTAAACAAAGACAGATGATGCTCGCGAGCGTTGCGGTCGTTAAGTGGAACGCGCTCTACGTTGGTCCCGTAGTGAATCCTACTTGCAAACTAACCGCAACCGGCGTACCGTAAGTGAGAAGAAAGTATATTTGTCAAGCGACGCGGTAGCGTCCCGACGCTAAGTAATGTTATTTTCTAAAAAAAACATTTTAAATATCTCTGAGACATTTTTAAGACATTTTAGATTACAAATGGGCAGCTGCGGGACCAACATGGCGATTATGGGAAGCATGGAGGGGTTAAGTATGTCGCTTCTCTGATTATATAGGACTCTACTCTAAGGTAATTTTGGGTAATGTAAGGTAATATTTGATAATCTGGAGTAATTTGAGGTAATATTAGGTAATCTTAAGTAAACTGAGGTAGTATTAGGTAATTTGAAGTAATCTGAGGTAATTTAAAGGTAATCCGTATCAAGGGTAATTTTTGTACACTATAACCACTAGTGACCAATCCCTCGTTGTTAACCTTGTTGCATTACTGCTTTCTGCCACAAGAGGCCAGAAAGCATTTTCAGACTGTATCTCAGCCGTAAAACGATACGCTAGAGGAACAAGGATCGCGTGATTGTCGATTCTTTTCTATCCTTTTTCTCTGCGACGCGTCCGGGCGAGCAATGCAATGGTGTTTGTACATATACAGACATACACCTATACATCGAGACTGAGAATTTATTCCTCAGCGTTAGTAACCCTGGAACCTGATGTTTGAGATTGCATTAAATTACATTTAAATTAATTTCTTCTTTGTCACATGGGCTTCGCATTATTATTCCATCGCGAACAAAGTCCAAAAACAATGTTCTTATCGCTATTATTATTTAAGGTTTTTTGGTGTTTTATGACTTTTGAAGCCCATGTGACATATAAGTTCTACACGAAAACACGCAAACAACTTTGTCGGTTAGCCGCGCGATAAACGGCTGCCGGCACGCGCGAGGCCGTGACGTAGCCCGTGACGTACGGGCCACCGGCGTATCACTCGCTCCGAATCTTATCTCGCGCCGATATTTCAAGGGGCGGCCAATAAAGTTTGGCGCCGCGTTGAATCTTCTAACCGAACTCGGAGGTTCAAATTCATTGGCAGCGAGGGATTAAAGAACCGCTATAAAAGGGCCCGCTCGTGAGGAGCGCCCGAGACACTCGCTTACGCGTTTAGTTACCGCATATTTAGTTACACCGCACTTCGACACGCTTTGTTAACCGCTTACGACAACCGTTCAACAACGCGGCAAGCTCGCCGAATATGCTGAGCAGCACCGAGCTGCTCCTCCTCCGTCGGCGGAGTCTAACGAGCAGCAAAATAACGATCGCTCGTTAAAAACCGCATTGCCAAAAATAAAGTTACCTCCGTTCTCAGGCGCGTATGAGGACTGACCGTCCTTCCGCGATTTATTCCTGTCCGTGATCGGTACAAATTCCGCTGTTTCTCCCATCGAACGGTTCCATTATTTGCGCTCGTGCCTGCAAGGACCTGCGGAAAACTTGATACGTCCGTTAGCGGTTACCGGGGAGAACTACGAGCGCGCTTGGGCAATCTTGAAGAAGCACTTCGAGAACAAAAAAGAACTCATTCGGTCGAACTTTGCCACATTCTCCGCCGTATCAAAAATGAAGGGCGAAACCGCGGAGGAACTGAGCCGCGTTTATCACGCCGTAACGACCGCCGTGAACGCGCAAGAAAGCATCGGGCGGCCGATTGAATCGCACGGGATGGACCTATTTAATCACTTAGTTGTTGTTTTTTCGATGCGCGCACTAGGCTCGAGTGGGAATCATCCACGAGCGATTCATTCGAACCTCCGAATCACGAGACATTATTGAACTTTATCACTAAGTGAATGCTCACGCTTAACGTCGCGAAACCGAAAACCGTCAAGGTCTCCGGAGACTCACCGAAGCCCGCGAAAACTCACTTCACTAGACACGAATCCAACGCGGCACAGTGCGCCTTGTGCAAGGAGCGACACGCGCTCATGGTGTGCGGGCAGTTCAAAGCGAAGCCCGTCAACGAACGTCGATCCTTCGTCGAAGCGCATCGACTGTGCTACAACTGCCTCGGCAGTCATCCGGTTGCGAGGTGTCAATCAACCAGGAATTGCTGGTCTTGCAAGGGGCGGCATCATTCGATGTTGCA
>NW_021853041.1:20016-20137 GCF_003651465.1 Formica exsecta | reverse complement strand
GAACGTCGATAACGTCGATCCTTCGTCGAAGCGCAACGACTGTGCTACAACTGCCTCGGCAGTCATCCGGTTGCGAGGTGTCAATCAACCTGGTCTTGCAGGTCTTGCAAGGGGCGGCATC
>NW_021853041.1:4156-19986 GCF_003651465.1 Formica exsecta | reverse complement strand
AACCGCACTCTCCGCAATCAAACCAAGCGATGACCGCAAAGCGATTCTTCTCGCGACCGCGCGCGTTCTCGTCGCTGACCGCCACGGAGAGTCTCATTCCGTTCGCGTCTTAATCGACCAGGGATCCGAGGTATCCATCATCACCGAATCGCTGGCGCAACGCCTACGCCTCCCGCGAAATCACTCTTCAGTGACGATCTTCGGGATCGGCGGATCGCTGTCCGGCGCATCGCGTGGAAAGGTAGCGCTCAAAGTCACGTCAAGAGTGACCGGAGAGACGTGCTCCGTTGTCGCCTTTGTACTTCCGCGCCTCTCCTCGTATCGAAGTTCTACACCGCAAAAACGCAAAGGATGGCCTCATCTCCAGGGACTGCCGTTAGCCGCCCCGGAATTCATGGCCCCCGACCCCGTCTAGCTGCCTCTCGGAGCAGAGATCTGCTCGTCAATCTTCAAGGATGGAATCCGCAAGGGTGGACCGCAAGCTCCCATGGCACAGAATACCATCTTAGGATGGATTCTGTCGGGAAGATGCAGCGTTGCGACGCTGCATGGTCACCTTAACTCACTCCAGTGCACCGCAGACCACGACCTCACAACGATGGTCCGCCGCTTTGAGCAAGAGGACTCACTCCAGTGCACCGCAGACCACGACCTCACAACGATGGTCCGCCGCTTTTGGGAGCAAGAGGAAGTGCCGCTCGCTCCCACCGCTCTCGCACCCGAGGAAGAAAGGTGCGAGAATTTCTTCGTGCAAACGCACACACGCACGAGTGATGGACGGTACGTCGTTCGGCTGCCGTTCGCCACTACCCCAGGGCACCTCGAAGAAACTCGCAAGCCAGCCGAGAGACTGCTGACCGCAATGGAGCGGAAAGGCAGAAGGGACTCTCGATTCGGCGACCTCTACCGCTCGTTCATGCTGGAGTATGAGCAACTGAAACACATGAGCGAAATTAATGAGGGGTCGACCGCAAATGACACGGAACAAAGGATCTGCTACTTACCACATCACGGAGTGCTGCGTGAATCGAGTATCACTACCAAACTTCGTGTTGTATTCAACGGGTCGCAGCGCATCCAGTCAGGAGAATCGCTAAACACGCAGCTCCTCGTAGGTGCTAATCTCCTTCCCGCGCTCGCCGATGTCCTCCTCCGCTGGCGGTGGCATCGGTACGTTATCGTGGCAGACATCGAGAAGATGTACCGCCAAATTCTCGTGCACCCCGACGACCGTAACTTTCAGCGCGTGCTCTGGCGTCGCGACAACACCCGTGAGGCACGCGAATACCGACTGAACATCGTAACATACGGTCTCGCGTGTGCGCCTTTCTTAGCGATTTGAACTCTGCGCCAGCTCGCCGAAGAATCTCGCTTTCCTCTCGGTGCCGCCGCGCTTCGACGTGACTGTTACGTCGACGACATCGTTTCAGGCGCCAACACGCTGTCAGAGGCAGCTATACTGCAGCTTCGCGAACTTTGCATGGCGGGCAGGTTTCCGCTGCGAAAATGGGCCTCCAATTGCGAAGAGACCCTAACCGGAGTCCCACAGGAGCACCGGCTCCTCAAGGCTCAGCACACCTGGGAGGATGAGCTTCATTCCACTCTGGGCCTCCGATGACATTCGCGCAACGACCATTTCGCGTTCGCGATCCAACCCAGCACGATGACCGAATACACGAAGAGGCGAGTCCTAGCAGAGACAGCGCGTCTCTTCGATCCGCTGGACTGGCTGGCTCCAGTAATTATCCGCGCGAAGATCCTAATCCAATCCGGCTGGCTACAAGGACTGGATTGGGATGCTCCGCTTCCACCAGTCGATACCAAGCAATGGCGGCTCCTTCTCGAGGAGCTTCCGCAACCCGAACACATACGGATTCACCGCTGGCTTCGCACGGGAGAGGAAGCCTCAACCCTCCAAATACACGGTTTCGCGGATGCCTCTGAAAGAGGCTACGCAGCCGCCGTGTATCTCCGCACCGTGACCGATGGCACCGCGACGATTCACCTCCTAGCTGCAAAAAGCAAAGTTGCTCCAATTAAGCAAATTTTGCTACCGCGCCTCGAACTTTGCGCTGCATTTTTATTAATGACGCTTACTTACCATCTTCGCATTGTATTTTGCAGCGCCAATATTTCTATGGTCCGACTCCAAGGTCACCTTCTATTGCATCCAAGGATACGCCTCAAGGTGGAAAACGTACGTGGCCAACCGAGTTGCCCAGATCCATACGCTGCTTCCGAAGACCCAGTGGAGACACGTACCTGGACGAGAAAATCCAGCCAACTGTGCGTCAAGAGGAATAGCTCCCAGCGAGCTAGCGCATCATCAACTGTGGTGGACTGGTCCCGCCTGGCTTCGGAAGGACGAACTCTGCTGGCCGGAAAGGAACCTGGAGGCTCCCAAGGGCGAAATGCCCGAGAAGAAAGCGACCACGCACCACGCCGCTGCCGACGTGGAAACTGAGCCTAAAACTTTACTCAGATGTTCCTCGCTGCACCGGCTTCTCAGGGTGACAGCGTGGTGCCTTCGATGGCGACGCTCAACCGCTCGCGAGCGACTTCTCAGCGACGCTACACCAGAGCCGGTTCTCAAACCGGCCGAGTTAGATGAAGCGCTGCATCGATGGCTCCGCGTGGTGCAAACATTGCACTACGCCGACGAAATCGCCGCTATAAGCGCCAACGGCATCGTCGCCCATCGCAGCCCTCTATCAAAGCTGAATCCATTCATGGATCACAACGGCGTTCTGAGAGTCGGAGGGAGACTAAAGCACGCCATCCTGTCAAACGACGAACGACACCCGATGATCGCCCCATCGACTTCCTGGCTAACTCGACTTCTAGTGGACTCGTGCCATCAGAGAACGCTACACGGCGGAGTACAGCTCACACTGGGCTTCATCAACGCTACTGGATTCCGCGAGGACGGGCCGTCGTCAAGAAATTGCTTTACCGATGCGTAACGTGCACCCGATGGCGAGCCACCGCACCGCAACCACAGATGGGCAATCTTCCTCGCGGGCGAGTCACTTCTGGACGCCCGTTCCTCCGCACCGGCGTGGACTACGCCGGTCCGTTCCAAATCCGGACCCCTAAATGGGTGAGGACATCGAGCGTACAAAGGCTTCATCGCCGTTTTCGTGTGCCTTTGCACAAAAGCCGTGCACTTGTAGTTGGCCTCGGACTATACAACCGAAGCCTTCTTAGCCGTCTTCCGCCGATTCACGTCACGTCGCGGTCTGTGCACAGACTTATACTCGGACTGTGGCACCAACTTCATTGGAGCAGACCGAGAATTAAGAAAATTCTTCCAAGCTTCATCGTCCGACGGCCGTCGCATCGCGCACATCACAGACTCATACGGAGTGCGGTGGCACTTCAACCCACCCGCCGCGTCGCACTTCGGGGGGCTCTGGGAAGCGGCCGTCAAATCCACAAAACACCACTTGAGACGAGTCATCGGGGAAGCCACGCCGACGTTTGAAGAGTTCAGCACCTTCCTCACGCAAGTGGAGGCCTGCCTAAATTCAAGGCCACTCCACGCTTTATCCGACGATCCCGACGACTTAACCGCACTTACACCAGGACACTTCTTCATCGGCGTCCCGCTTCTCGCTGTACCGGACCCGTCGCGAACCGAACAAAGGGAAGCTCACTTAACGCGATGGCAACTGGTACAATAAATGAGGGATCATTTCTGGCAAAGATGGTCCCGAGAATACTTACACGGGTTTACCTCTCGACCAAAGTGGCTGGTACCCAAGGCGGCTCCCAACATCGGCACGCTTTGTTTACTCCGCTCAGAGACAACCCCGCCGAGCCGATGGCCCCTTGCCCGCATCATCAAGCTGCACCCCGGAGACGACGACGTCGTGCGCGTGGTGACCATCCGGACACCTACCACAGAGCTCATCCGACCACTCACCAAGCTCGTGTTGCTTCCCAGCGTCACCGAGACGTCGCCGCCGACACCGAAAGAGTGAAATTTAAAAAAATAAAAACTCTTGTATATACTAGTTGTAAGGAATAAATGTACAATAGAATTTAATCCGACGGGCCGCGCCGCGTTCACTTTCACAAGTCGTAATATTTGTCTCGATGCGTCGATATTCTTATGCCTTCACGTCAATTTTCTCTTTTCCTCCTCGCTGCCACGCACTCTCTCTCTCTCTCTCTCTCTCTCTCTCTCTCTCTCTCTCTCTCTCTCTCTCTCTCTCTCTCACCGCACTTTAAAAATCGTCAATTTCACAACCGCACGCACGAATGCATGGCCTTCTGCCAATACATTTTTAATTTCGCCTGTTCACTTATATAATTTTCTCACTGTGAATTATCCACTCATCACATGAACTCAATAACACCGCACTCGTGCGTAAACGTACGCGACGCGATATGCAACTTCACTCTGAATGAGCGCTTCTCCCCGCACTCCCGCTCGCCACCCCGCTTCACTCGATCACACATTCCAGATCGAACGCGCTAATCAATCGAACTTTATGGGCCAAGTCGCGACACCTGTTCCTTGGTGCGCGAATTTATTTCGGCACGGAGTGCCGAGGCAGGCGGGAATGTTTGAGATCGCATTAAAATACATGTAAATTAATTATATCTTTGCGACATGGGCTTCGCATAGTTATTTCATCGCGATCAAAGTCAAAAAACAACTCAAAGAAACAAACAAATTGTTGTTATCGTCATTATTATTCGAAGTTTTTTGTGCCAACGAAGCCCATGTCAAGAACAAGTACAATAATAAAACGCGAAAACAACTTTGTCGGTTAGCCGCGCGATAAACGGCTGCCGACACGCGCGACGCCGTGACGTAGCCCGTGACGTACGGCCACCGGCCTATCACTCGCGCTAAATCTCATCTCGCGCCGATATTTTAAGTGGCGGCCAATGAAGTTTGGCGCCGCGTTGATTTTGCGAACCGAACTCGGAGGTTCAAACTTATTGGCAGCGAGAGAATAAAGAACCGCTATAAAAGGGCCCGCTCATGAGGAGCGCCCGACACTCGCTTACGCGTTGAATTATACCGCATATTTAGTTATACCGCTTTTCGATACCCGTTTTGTTTCGTACGACTACCGCTATTCTCTTCTTGAAACCGCTTATAACCAACCGCTATTCTATTTGTGAAACCGCCTATAACCGACCGCTTGTCTTTTTTAAGAACTTTTTGTATAATTTGTGATTGTGTTAATTATTTGGTATAATTTAAAAAAAACCGTAAATTGTACTCGCGAGATTTATTTTCCGCGAACCACAAGATCCTCGCACACTTTTTCAATCTCGCCTCGCTCTTGAACAAACTCATTTGAATTTCTCACGCTCGGAGGCAAATTGCCGAATAAGATGGCGGAGTCCATTTGGAAACGCTTTTGAGTCCTAAGAACAAAGGCGATCGGCAATCCAGATATATAGATCAGTGAGCTCTATCTATGGCCGTGTTCCGATATTCACTGCCAGTACTGAAAATCTATAGTATATGTGACACGTAAACTATAGATTTTCAGTACTGGCCGTGAATATCGGAACTCGGAACACGGCCTATATATAAAGCCTGTATCAGCCTACGCATTGAAGATTGAGGATTGAAATTTGACCAATCAGGACAAAGGAATTTTAGTCCCTTTTGTTCTGATTAGTCAAATCCAATCTTTAATCTTCGATCTTCAATTTTCAATGCGTAGTCTGATACGGGCATAAGGCTGTGTTCAGATTCTCCACCCGGGTGCACCCGATATTATAGTATATGTCACGTATACCATAATATCGAGTGCACCCGGGTGGAGAATTGGAACACACGGTAGGGACTTCCGCCTGCTTTCTCGGTGAGTGAGCATCGTTCTATGTGCTTTGGTGCTTGCATCATCAAAAGAATCCGCGAGTTACATTGTGGAACTTCATAAACGCCTACTTCTTGTGCTATTCATATTTGCTTACTGCCCGAGTGCGGCAAAGTATTTCTCTCTGTGCGCTGCTGGCCCACCGTGCCGGTCTTGCGTCGACACGTAAGTGCGCCTCGGCCATATTGTCTTTCCACGACACACACTGCGTAATAAATTTACGCACTTAGCACAACACATGCATTTTCGTTCAACCATGAAGGTCACAATTGATGAAACTCTTGATAAAATAACCCAGGAATCGCCTCTGTCTAAAGAGATATGTAGCAGCAACGTTGTTGCGGATAAGGTGCGCGATACAATATATCGAAACCGCAAGAGGAATCTTTCTTTCACTTTGAGAAGCCCGCTTCTCCCTAAAAGATCTCTGGATTCTCATAAAATAGAAGACTCTCGACTTTAAAATAGATACGGCTTAAACGTCAATCCTCCTTTCATTATTCACATCGAAAAAATTACCCACAGATTCCCTCTCTCCATCCAGGTGCGGGGCTCTGAGGCTATAGAAACCAACAATAACATTGATACAGGTACTGTTGACCTTGTTTATACTTCGTCTATTTCCAGCCAAAGATCGAACACCGGCTCCTACGGTATCATCGCGTTCGGTAAACGTATCAATAAACATATCGATAATTTCTCAGCCGCTTTTGACCTAAAAACAATAGGAATAAACAAATTTTCAATTACATTTACCGATGGCAATTCTGCCAACTAATTCTGTGATGCTTTTAATGAGAAATCTGACACAATTTTACCTAGAGAAACTTGGTTGGCCTATGTACCTAACTACAAGGTCATTAGATAGTTTGTTGTGAAGGGAGTCGATGATGACGACTCACCTGAAGACTTAATTAGTAATATCCGCCCTCCCCCGGACTGCGGGATTTTGTGGCACCCCCCTTTTGAAGCTCAGACTTAAAAAACCCAGCCAAATTCAAAATAGTGACAATATACTTCCACTGTCAAATACTCTGAATCTGACTCTTATATAATTCGTTTCAGAACAACCACAGTACCTCCCAGTGTCATTTATATGGGAAAAAAGCTCCATCTGGTCCCTTTTATCGAAAAGGTCTGAAGATGCCAGAAATGTCAAAAATTCGGACATGTTGCTAACGGACTCCGGATAAAAACGCAGTATGCCAGCGCTGCGGTAAGCTTGTCACTTCTCATAATAGTAACGGTAATGTTGATGAACCATGTGGGGTTGAAAAACCCTCTTGCGTCAACTGTATAAGACATAAATTGCCAGACTCTGATACGGAGCATGAAGCATCCTCCAACTCCTGTCCCGTATTTCAAAAGCAGAGAAAAAAAAGTTATGGCATACTATAACGTCTCACATCTAGAAGCCATCACAATGCTCGATAACACAAATATCCAACACCAGTTATACTTCTCCCTATTTCCTTCAAATAGGGTCCCTCTCCCTACTTTGGGAGAATACATCCCGTATGCCCTCCCTAAATCATATGCGGAGGCAGTCACTAGAAATAGAAAGTTAAACTTCCTTAACCCTACCCCAATGGCTAAGGAGAATAAAAAATTTTTTCCTAAAACAAACGATTTTCAACATCCCGCAAAGAATCGACTTTTTGACGCGACTCCTATTCATGAAAGTCAGGAAATCAATGCAACACAAAAGAATTATAATTACCTTCGAACTAAACCTAGCATCACTATCCCTACTGCTAGCTCTTTCAACTCACTTTTTGAATTGCCTACCATTCCTGATATTAACCACAATACGCATGTTCATACCGCGAAGAGTTTTTCTGCAGCTTCCCCTCCCTCGCTTCTTAGCATACGTAACCTCTCCCCATCACACACGGAAATTCTAAATAACTGGATCCAAGCATGTCAGAACAAATTCTCCTCAATCAAACCCATCCATACTGATATCCTAACGCAAATGGGAATTCTTCTCTTAACACCATTTAACGAATCATCTTCATAATTCTTATTGTATATAAAAATTAAAGTTGCTTAATGACCACCAATGTTTTGCAATGGAACTGTCGATCAATGAAGAGGAGAATTCCTGAATTCGCCTTCCTACTTGATAAATATAACGTTGAAATTGTAACATTATGTGAGACCAGATTAAGCGATCATTTTTGCCCCAATGTTAATAATTACGACATATACTCATGCGACCGCAATCGTCAAGGCGGCAGTGTTGCTATACTCATTAAAAACAAACTAAGATTTACACAAATTACAGATGAGAATATAAGCCTCATCTGCAATCACAATAACATAGAATATATATTAGGGAAAATTTGGCTTAACTCGGACAAATACATGTATATTTGTTCTCTCTACAGTCCTCCTCGTGGTAGCAACTATCTGCACACAGAAACTCAAGCATGGCCTACATTTCTTCATTGTTGCTCTAACTTCAATCCCATAGTCATCTGCGGAGATGTTAACGGAAAAAGTGCCCTCTAGTCACCAAAGATAGTGGATCCCGACCCTGAGGGACAGAAACTGGAAAAAGCCATTTCCCAATTCAACCTCTCATGTCTTAATGACGGGGACTACACTTGGTCCTCGGTTGATTTCTCTAACACTTCTGCTCTCGATATCACCCTCGCCTCTCTCTCTATAGCCTCTAAGTGTTCCTGGGTCGTCCTGGGGAGGAACTATGGAAGCGATTTCTCATAATAACTACAATTTCTGATAGTTATACCAATCCATCTTACGGACGCCCTTCCTTCATTATCGCAAATGTAGACTGACACGTATTTAATAAATGAATTAATATTGGGAGAAAAAATCAAATTGTTAGATTAAATTAAAATTTGATTGAAGTTTAGAATTAAAGATAAAATAATGTTATTTTAAAACAAAATATCGAGAATTTAATTATTTGATAAAAATAATATAAAAAATTTTTTACATGAACAATTTATTTTGTACAGGGTGTTCCAAAAGTAGTCAACTTCTTTTATATTTTAAACTAAAAGAGAAAGATCATAACAAATATATCATATATGAAATTAAATAGTTTAAACCGAATTCTATTGTGAGCATAGTGGTTATTAACAAAAGCTATAACGAAGGGAAAGGTATGCATAACTTTTTTATAATAATATTAATATTTCGATATAATAAAAGTTGTAGTACTGTTTGAGATAAATACAATGCTGCACGATGTACATTTTTTACATATTATACGAGTTTTATGGGCTTGAAATTTTGTGGGCGACATCTACTTTTTCGCTTTCGGCCCCACGATATAGTCAATTTCTGATTCGTGCATTACAAATTGACGTATAATCATGTTGTCATTTGATCATAATAATGATGAGAGTCAGAAGTTGGCCATATCGTGCAATCGAAAGTAAAAAGGTATACGTCACCTGCGAGATTTCAAACTGATAAAACTCGTATACATTATATTAATTTAGCATAGCGAAGCATATCAATATATTTCGAAATACTGGCACCGTTATTCTGTAAATAGAATTCATAGGAAATCAGTGCAGCGGCTTGAGATTCCGACCTGCCGTATTTACACTTGTTCGATTCTCGCTCGTCTTACCGCGCGCGCCGTGCCTCACTGAACAGTCTTCAGCTCACAATCAGCTGATTCGGGCACACTCGTATAATACGTAAAATATTCATCATACAGGATTGTATTTGTCTTATAAAGTACTACAACTTTTATTATATCGAAATATTTATATTCTTATAAAAAAATTATGCATACTTTTCCGTTCGTTATAGTTTTTATTAACAACCATTATGCTCACAATGGAGTTCGCTTTAAAGCATAAATTTGATAAATATTTGGTATGATTTATCTCCTGTAATTTAAAAAATAAAAGAGGATGGCCACTTTTGGTGGGATACCATGTATATAGATATATTTAATTTTATTGATCTCGTGAGCTGGTTGTTGACAGAACTATTTCCCACCAAATGCGTTTTGCATGTGCGCTTTGGTTGATAAATGTCTCCCAGAAGCGATCAAATCGTGAGCTGGTTGTTGACAGAACTATTTCCCACCAAATGCGTTTTGCATGTGCGCTTTGGTTATTACAAAATAGAACATTATCTATTGTATTATAATAATTAATATTATTATTGATATTAATTTTCAGTGTTAGTTATATAAGGTTTTATAAACTAAAGACTTATTTTTCAGAGATTATATTTTTATAATAATCCAAAGCGATAAAAAAAATGACATATCTTTTGATAGCAATGTTTAACAAAATACTTATACATTTATTTTTCTTTGCAGGCGACAGTTATTGCAATTGGTAAAAAGCCAGGAGGCAAATGACTCCAGGGACACTAGTATTGCTAAGGGTACTAATAACGAATCCATCGATTACCAGAAATCGGTGGAATCACTTCCCGATACGATGGATTCCAAAGGTAGTATCCAAACAATCCAAACAATGCAGTGCCTGGAGTCAACTTCAAATACAGGTATGTGTTATGTAGAAAATGTAGAACTTTGCGAAGATAACAATAATTTTGTTATCGAAAATGGTCTTCTGGATACAATTCGTATCCAGGAAAGCATGCGTGAAGGGCGTCGCATTGTCGACATTGCTTTTCTGTGGAATGAAATCCACAGAACATTCGATAATCATGCGCGAGGGATAGAGTGCCGATTTAAAGATTGGAAACTCATTAATTCTCGTCGCCGTGGGTTAATGACGCAGTTGTTCTTCAAGTGCCAAATGTGCAATTATGAAGCAAACATCTGGTCAGAACCCACAGAGCCAGAAACATTGGACGTTAATACGGCTGTTGTAGCAGGAACTGTTACAGTTGGAATCGGCTTTGCCCAGCTGGAAGAGCTGTGTGCAGCCATGAATATTCCATGTATGTCCGATAAAACTTACATCAAATATCGAGAAAATGTAATCAATGATTTTGAGAAAACAGCCGTAGAAAATATGAAAATTGCTGGCGAAGTTGAAAAGCAACTCGCTCTCGAAAAAAAAAGAAACTATAAACGGTATTCCGTACATAACGATCGTACGGCAACGCCTAGGATTCTCTTTCCGGTGTTGGTGCCATACTTGGTTACCGCACAAAAAAGGTTCTATTCGTTGGAATCCGCAATAAATTTTGCACGATATGTGATATAGCGGAACGAAACAGAATCGAACCAAGAGATCATAAATGCTACAAAAATTTCGATCGTAACGCAAGCTCCACAAGTATGGAGAGCGACGCCATTGCAGAAGGCTTTAAAAGTAGCCTGGAAATGCATGGAATGATTTATAGAACGGTTATTGCCGATGGTGATAGTAGCGTATATCAGACCATCGTTGATACTAGACCATATTGCGAACAAATGATAACCGTGAAAAAAATTGAATGTACGAATCATTTGCTTCGCAATCTATGCAAAAAGTCTAGTGCTGTAGCAGAGACAACTCAACCAAAAATGCAAAGAAAGTGTGGTTTCGTGCAGCTACGAAATGTTGTAAAAAGCAACATTTTGAAAATACGAAAAAAGTGATAAAAGCAATCGATTTGCAAAGAGAAGAAGAGCAACTCGCGACTGTGAAGAACATTTTATTTCCTCCCTCTATCGATACCGCGGCTATGAAATATGGTCGCGAGATAGAAAAAATTGCAAAAAAAGAATTGGTCGTAACACTAAACAAGGAGATTAAAACTTGCGGATTATTCATTCATATTGAAAATCCATGCTTGGGTGCTTCTCCTGACGGACTCATAGATGAAGATGGTCTGGTAGAAATAAAATGTCCTCTGTCAGCTGAGCATTTAACAACGGAAGAGGCCATAAAGACGCGGCCTCAACTAAAAGGCATCTTTGATAAGAGCAATGCAAATAAAATGAATCGGAATCACCGATTTTTCTATCAAGTTCAAGGCCAGTTAAATATAACGCAGCGAGATTATTGTATTTTCGCTGTGTGGACGCCAAAAAGCTTGAAAATAATACGTGTAAATAGGGATAATGTATTTTGGAGTAATCAAATGCTGCCCTTTTTAACACGTTTTTATTACGATTGCATGCTTCCAGAAATCTTGGATAGTCGGCATAATAGACATATGCCAATTAGAAATCCAAGATATATAATAGAAGCTCAACAAAAAGTAGGCAAAAAAATAATTAATCGAAAAAGTCTTCGACAATGTAATATAGAAGACGAAAATATTATCGACGAAAATAAATATTTCGAATCGAATATTGTTCCAATGGAAGCAACTATTACTGCTGTTACTGCTCTGAATGCAGAACAAGATGACGATTGCATCGTTGTTAGTTACTCACAAAATGAAGAAGAGCTAACTGAAGACGACATGGCAAAACAAAAAGAATTTCCCGATAACTCGATTGCTCCTTTTTATTTAGTAAAGGATAACGTATTACCTGAATATAGCAAAATAAACGACGAATCATTAGACCTATTTTTACGCGTCGTAAGAGATAATTCTCCTTTTGAAACACAAAGTGTGCTATATTTGGAATATCCTCATATAATTGAAGCAAGTCGTAGTGACAAAAGCTTACAAATTATTGGAGGAAATTGCAGTGATCACTGGCGATGTATATTTTTTGACGGCACCAAACTTCGAGTGTACGACAGTCTACCCAGTTGTACATACGATAAATTGGTGTCTAAAGAAAAAAATTACATTCATCGTCGTTATCCACAAATAAGTGCAAATAATATAATATTTGAAAAGGTTCAAGTACAACCTAATGGCACATGTTGTGGAATTTATGCTGCAGCTTTCGCTACAACTATAGCCTTAGGAGGAAATCCTTCTAATGAGAAATATTCTAATAACGTGAAATATATGAGGCAACATTTTCTTAAAATTGTAGAAGAAAATAAATTGCTGCCTTTTCCAAAATAAAAAAAATTTATCATTATCCGATAAATTTATCGTTATATTGCAATGAATATTGTTGGAAAAAGATGCCTCAATGCAAATGTCTCGTTTGCAATAAAATCGGAAAGACGAAAAAAAACATTATGGTTGCGTTCTCACGGGATTGGGCGATGGAGGGGCCCATTCTATTCTCGATATCTGATATAACGCGGTAGTATATGAGACAGTGATGAAAAAGCGCAAAATTATGTACCATATCTCAAGTTGCACGGTCTTTACCAAAAAGTAGAGAGTGCTATCGTATATTTAAGCGCTTATTCCGACAGCTTGTTGCTGAAATACACCAACAATCCTGCAGAATCGTTCACCTCGATAATCTGCAAAGAAATTGGTGGAAAGCGCATAAATTTTGGTAACCGAGGCTCCTACAATGCTAGAATTGCGGGGTCAGTTGTGCAATATAATACGCAACAGGTTCTCACGCAAGTGCATAAAAGCATATGTCAAAATGTTCCTCTCATTGTCGAGACTGTGGAAAAGCGACGACAAGCAAAAGTTGCAAGAACCAGAGAATCTCGCGAAATGAATGGAAGGCAAAAGAAATTTAAACGGGAATCGGGAACAGATTGTCATTACGGCCCGCAATCACAAAAACCAGATCTTCCACCCGATGTTTTTGAGCAACTTAGAGAAAATCATTTGGAAAAGTTGTTTGAAAATGGGCAAAATTGGAGACAAATTGAACGTGATACAATGGAGCAAAATGAATCGGATTTGTGGCATTCATTGAGACACGAAATGTTGACAGCGTCTAATTTTGGAATCATATGTCGCATGAGACCGACAACGTCTTGCGCCGCGACTGTGAAGAACATTTTATTTCCTCCCTCTATCGATACAGCGGCTATGAAATATGGTCGCGAGATGGAAAAAATTGCAAAAAAAGAATTGGCCGTAACATTGAACAAGGAGATTAAAACTTGCGGATTATTCATTCATATTGAAAATCCATGCTTGGGTGCTTCTCCTGACGGACTCATAGATGAAGATGGTCTGGTAGAAATAAAATGTCCTCTGTCAGCTGAGCATTTAACAGCGGAAGAGGCCATAAAGACGCTGCCTCAACTAAAAGGCATCTTTGATAAGAGCAATGTAGATAAAATAAGTCGGAATCACCGATTTTTCTATCAAGTTCAAGGCCAGTTAAATATAACGCAGCGAGATTATTGTATTTTCGCTGTATGGACGCCAAAAAGCTTGAAAATAATACGTGTAAATAGGGATAATGTATTTTGGAGTAATCAAATGCTGCCCTTTTTAACACGTTTTTATTACGATTGCATGCTTCCAGAAATCTTGGATAGTCGGCATAATAGACATATGCCAATTAGAAATCCAAGATATATAATAGAAGCTCAACAAAAAGTAGGCAAAAAAATAATTAATCGAAAAAGTCTTCGACAATGTAATATAGAAGACGAAAATATTATCGACGAAAATAAATATTTAGAATCGAATATTGTTCCAATGGAAGCAACTATTACTGTTGTTATTGCTCTGAGTGCAGAACAAGATGACGATTGCATCGTTGTTAGTTACTCACAAAATGAAGAACAGCTAACTGAAGATGACATGGCAAGACAAAAAGAATTTCTCGATAACTCGACTGCTCCTTTTTATTTAGTAAAGGATAACGTATTACCTGAATATAGCAAAATAAACGACGAAACATTAGACCTATTTTTACGCGTTGTAAGAGATAATTCTCCTTTTGAAACACAAAGTGTGCTATATTTGGAATATCCTCATATAATTGAAGCAAGTCGTAGTGACAAAAGCTGACAAATGGATCTTGGAGGAAATTGCAGTGATCACTGGAGATGTATATATTTTTTGACGGCACCTAACTTCGAGTGTACGACAGTCTACCCAGTTGTACATACGATAAATTGGTGTCTAAAGAAAAAAATTACATTCATCGTCGTTGTCCACAAATAAGTGCAAATAATATAATATTTGAAAAGGTTCAAGTACAACCTAATGGCACATGTTATGGAATTTATGCTGCAGCTTTCGCTACAACTATAGCCTTAGGAAAAAATCTTTCTAATGAGAAATATTCCAATAACGTGGAATATATGAGGCAACAATTTCTTAAAATTGTAGCAGAAAATAAATTGCTGTCAAAGCTCGACATTTTCTTAATGTGTGCCCTTCGTTCGTGAGTAAGAATGTGAGTCAACGGCAAAAGCTCGTTAAGCAGCATAAACGTTGCTTTAATTGTTTAAGCGCGAAGCATTGCGCACAGGAATGTCGGAATAAATATTCATGTCGGGTTGACTCGGATTCTGGCTCAAGTTTCTCGAGAACTATTATGCCGGATTGCTCGTCGCCTCAACCGTCCGGTTCAACACCGGAAGTAAATTCTCTGATCGCTTCAACGAGAAAGCGATCACCCGTCTTATTAGCGACGGCTTGGGTAACGGTGCGCTGTCCGTCCGGTCGTACCGCTGTCGTCCGAGCGCTCCTCGATCAGGGCTCGGAAATGACTTTCATCTCTGAAAGTTTAGCGCAATTCTTGCGCGTCACACGCATTCGTATGCCAATCTCCGTTTCCGCTGTCGGCGGGATTAACGCGGGGACTTTTCAACGCGCGATACACATATTTATTTCTCATCGAGAATCTCTCGCTCCGTCGCTTTCAACCACCGCGCTAATTCTAAAGTCGCTAACCTCTTATACTCCGAGAAGACACGCGGATCTCTCGTCACTGTCTTATCTCTCCGATTTACCGCGAGCAGATTCGGATCCGACGAGTTCCGATCCTATCAATCTTATAATCGGAGCCGATCTCTATAGCGACATCATTCGCGACGGTGTTCGCAAAGGAAGCGTCGGGCAACCCTTCGCTCAGAATTCCATTTTCGGATGGAAGTAGGTGAGATAGGCCGCCTCGCTCGAGAGTAACGATCTTTCTCAGTCGACAATGACTTCCATTCATTGCACTCGCGGTAGCATTTCCGCTCATCACACTATAAGCTCTCCCTCTCTCGAAGAGGAACTTCGACGCTTTTGGGA
>NW_021853041.1:2390-3655 GCF_003651465.1 Formica exsecta | reverse complement strand
ATTTCGCTTCTCTTTCCTTCTTCGATATCCTCTTGCTCTCGCGCTATCTTTCATAGATTTATTTTAATTTTATTATAATAACACTAATCAGATAATCGAACACTTTTCTGACGGACATCTGTATAAAATAGGAGACGCGCGAGCTATTATCGTGGGAAAGGATACGCGACCGCGATAAAAGAAAAACCCGGTTCGTTAGTATAGCGTGTATTTTGCGACAGTATGACGAATACATTTATTAAAGCTTAACATAAATGATTAAATTTATAGATTGTATAATTGACTCGGTACATTATATATAATTAAATTTATAGGTTATATAATTGATAATAGATTCGATACATTATATAAAGCTTAAAATATAATTAAATTTATAGATTAAATAAGTGACTCGATATGTTATATAATATATGATGATGCATAATATACAATAATTCGATATAATTTATAATACAAACGAGTAGATTTAAGATGTTTTACATAGATATAAAATAATATAAAGTAATATAAAGTATTATAATATAGAATCAATCGCACATATTACGCAAATGATCGCGTCGTTCGAACCACCAATCGTGCAATTTACAAGCGTTCTCTAACGCGCAATTCTTCGCGTGATATCCGCAGCGAAAGGCCCGCGAAGCGTTTGGAGTTTCCAGACGTTCGATATCCTCGTAATCAGCATTGATAGTCTCGACGGAGACGGCAACGTCGCGATCGTCGGCAACGTTTCCTAAGATCTCGATCAGCCATTTTTTCTTTTTGTGACTTTTGACGTAGATTCTTATCGTTGAATCGGGGCTAGATTCTCGGCATACGGAGTCCCGAACGAGTCTTCTCATCGACCCGTAATTCACGTGTCCGTCATTCCACTTTAATTGATGATGATTAGATGTCAACCAACACGCTCGAGATTTTTCCGCTCTCGTTAGCAAATCCCAAGACATCGGTGGGCGAAAGATATGATGTGTCAATTCCACGCCATTTCTTAACACGGCTACTTCTTTCGCGACGAATCTCTCTCATTAACTACGAAACCTTGAAGATCGACGAAAATCGGTGCGTCCATCGTCATTATTAGCGGTACTCGAAGTGTGCGCCTCTATTATTCTCTCTTCATATTTTGAATATCATCGCGCTTATACGATTCTGCGCACAACGTTGGTGAGCGGATTGTACTCCACCACTCGATCGTGAATGATAAGACAGTAAACTGTGGTATTAGAGGGGATGTTCTCCTTGCAATCGAACTCTATGCGAACGTC
>NW_021853041.1:0-360 GCF_003651465.1 Formica exsecta | reverse complement strand
CCCGAGATAACGCGCGAGTTCGCGCGGAGGACGAAGATTGCCGAAACCGTCGTAATAGATCGCGTCGCCCCCTTTTTTCGCATATGCCACCCAATGAGTACCCGGGCCGGATGCGTCGTCTAAATTCACGATGCCGCTCTTATCGCGGCGCGTCCGATGGAAGCGCGTCGCGCATAAATACGCCTCTAAAGTGAGGCACCCGCGAGAGTATCGCCGCGCGATTTAACTGTTCATTCGTCGTTACTCCGACGGATGGGAGAATTCCTAGCGTCTGTTTACGCGAAGTTTTTTTTTTAGCTCTTCCTCTTCTTCTCTTCGTGGACGCGCCACTTCCGCGCTTGTACGGTGCGAGGTATAAAC
>NW_021853040.1:0-614 GCF_003651465.1 Formica exsecta | reverse complement strand
TGTATTGTACAACCTCTAACTTCCGCAAGAGATACCGGCCTATAGTTTTTAAAATGACTAGAGTATTATTAAAGGATGGTTGGTATTGAATTTGGTGAAGATAAGTGAAAAGGTTCACTTTTTTTATAAAATTTTGAATTTTTTGAGAAGTGTCTGTACACGCTTTAATTTTCGCAAATTTTGAGATATTGGGTTAAATTTTTTTACATAGATAGATTATTATTAAAGGATGGTTGGTATTGAATTTGGTGAAGATCGATGAAAGAATTCATTTTTTATAAAATTTTGAATTTTTTGAGAAATTGTACACGTCCTAACTTTCGCAAATTTTGAGATATCTTCCTCTATGAGGAAGCCAAAATTTAAAAACCCGCTTGCTTTAAGGAGCTTAAGCTTTGTGAGCGAAATAACATGATGAGGAAGCAATGTGCAAGTTTCTAATTTGCACAATTTTCAGCTTCCTTTTCAGTTTTTTTGCTTTTTTCTTTCATTTATTAATTACATAATAACTTTGGAATTTAAGAATATATGTATACGTGGAAATCTATTTTTAATGGTATGTGAATAACTCAGTATCTTTAAAAAGTATAGATTTTTTTATCTATTAACTTATA
>NW_021853039.1:0-533 GCF_003651465.1 Formica exsecta | reverse complement strand
TATGCACATAAAAATAAGAATATAGGGAAGGAAAGAAAAAGATAAGCATAAATGCTTATATATAATAATGTAACACAATAAACATACAGCAATATTATATATAATAAAAATTATATTTACTTGTGCTCCTCCACCTCTCTTTTTTGAGGATGTTTTGGGTGTATAATAGTAAATAATATGATTTTTAATGTCTTCATAGTTGTAATTAATATTTTTCCTAATTTATTACAAAAACTTTTGGTCATGAATACCTCATAAAATTAACTTCAAGAAACAAAAAAAAACGAACAGGAAGATTTTGGGTATAAATATTTTGCTACAATTTTTAGTAAATAACTTTTAAACAAGTAAGATCTAAATCATCAAGAATGTATCATCATGTATTAAAGAAAAGACTAGGAAATACATTTACTTTCGAAATTTGAATAATGAATGTAATAACGGAAAAACGAAAATAACGTATCTTGTAAAGCATGCTAGTTTTTCCCGTATAAATTTGTTTACAAATTCGACGAACAGAAATGTGATCAAAA
>NW_021853038.1:19944-20056 GCF_003651465.1 Formica exsecta | reverse complement strand
GCAAATCTCGCTTACAGGCACGTAACTAAGTTGTTTCGAACGAACAAACTTTTGTACCTAGCGATCTTTGCTCTGTGTGCCGAGAAGCGTTGTTCCTCAATTTCTTTGATGT
>NW_021853038.1:0-224 GCF_003651465.1 Formica exsecta | reverse complement strand
GGTATATCTCGCTTACAGGTACGTAACTAAGTCGTTCCGAACAAAGGAAACTTGCGTACAGAGCGATCTCAGCTCTGTGTGCCGAGAAGTTTTGATCCTATATTTCCCTCAAGTGTTATGAAAATTTTCGGCAAATCTCTCTAACAGGCACGTGACTAAGTCGTTCCGAACGAAGGAAGTTTACGTACACTTTCATCTTAGCTTTGTAAGCCGAGAAGCGTTGT
>NW_021853037.1:14479-14819 GCF_003651465.1 Formica exsecta | reverse complement strand
TTAAAAAATTAAACATATTGTACACACAGAAAAATACATACTATACAGGGTGTCCCAAAACACCCTTGACAACGCTCGTGAGCAAGTAGAGCACATTAAACTGAACAGAAAAGTCCTGTAACATTTTTTTTCTATAATACTTAATAAAAGAGTTATTATTGAGTAAAGTGTGGCCAATCAGCGTCGACCTTTAGCCGCGCGCCTCGTAGTGTGCGTGAGCGTTCCGTCGCTACGGCGACGCATACTAACAGACGGGCGGCTCACTGACGTGCGTCCGGCTAAAAGTCGGCGCTGATTGACCAGACTTTATTCAATAATAACTCCTTTATTAAGCGTTATA
>NW_021853037.1:0-439 GCF_003651465.1 Formica exsecta | reverse complement strand
GTGTCTTTTATGTCTTTTAGGTCTTCTTAAATGCACACAGCTATGACCGATTCGACAACACACTATATGACACAACTGATCATAAATGACAATTAACACTTAAAGGATCTATAGGAAATTTTTCAAAGCAAAAATCATCTTTTTATTCAATAGATAGGCTCATAATGTTGATCGCGTTATAATTCTTTTTCTAATTTATTTTATATATTCTATTATAATGTATTGTGGTTTTATTTTATGTAATTTTTTGTTATTTATTAAAGAACAGAATAATTACACACACAAACACACACATACACACACACACACACACACACGCAAGCACGCACGCACGCACACACACACGCACGCACACGCGCACACACACACACATACACACACACACATATGTATATATATATATATCTAGTATATACATATGTACAAATATATGTCCTGT
>NW_021853036.1:0-598 GCF_003651465.1 Formica exsecta | reverse complement strand
CACATAATATGAGATATTGTACAACACAAATAAATTTGGGACAATATGTTTTAATACGACCTGGGCACGCCAAGTTTTTATACTTTGCTGTGGTGTAATTTTGTTTTATGCGACTTAGAGTTTATGAGAAATTTTCTTTAAATAGATATATCCCAAAGCGTTAGATGTGTATATATTGTACATTTAGTTAATTATAAAACAACTCTATTTTAGCTATTCGCCTTACTATTTTAATTATATTGTGATTTATTAAATATAATTTTTTTTATTATTGGAAATAATAAAATAAAAAAATTTTATAACAAATTTTTTTCAATTGGCGCAATTTTTTATATTATTATTTTTGTAGAATATATTTGTACAACTTCTTTTGTTAAAATGTTTTTATAAGTTTTTATTTTCAATAATTTATATAACATTATTTTGTGCAGATTAAATTAAAGTAATACTGTTTTATAAATCCATATAACAGTTTTTCACAACTGGCGCGTGTACTTAGCGCCCTTTTTACACCTTTTTTTAAAAAGGTAAGTTTTTAGGGATTATATCAGTTTTTTTTTACTATATATTATTTTAATAACATGTAAAGCAATTAAAT
>NW_021853035.1:0-358 GCF_003651465.1 Formica exsecta | reverse complement strand
GTATCAATATACGAGCGACATAAAAATTCCCGGGTTTCTAAACTTGGAGCACCGGCGACTTGTACGAACGTTGCGGCGGCACGAGCGCGAGTTCCGCGAGAACGTGTGGGAAGACAACGGTCCCGACGGTCTCTATTTAGACCTGAGACGTCTCTTCGGGCTCGAGCATTACGAGGAGGATGTAGAGGAATCATGGGACGAGCCTCCGAGCAAGAGGTCGAAGGGTTGATTGTGAGTATCCATTTTTAAAAATTTTATATTTAAATTCTTATACTAATAAGATTTGTATTTTTTCTGTTTCAGATGGAGCGTCATCATATTATTATTATTATCATTATTATTTTATATCTTTGTATTT
>NW_021853034.1:0-536 GCF_003651465.1 Formica exsecta | reverse complement strand
TTTTTATGTAAATAATTATTAGACTCTGTCTATAAAAATTTTGTCCAGGATCCCATTTAAGAACATCTGTGCGAATAGCCTTGTGTAAAGTAGTCTGATCCTCGCTTAGCGATCCGGGTCGGCAGACGTGCCGGCATTGTTACGCAAAGTTTTACAGTCGACGTGACTCATTGTCGTTCTTAAACAATTTATGTCGGCGGTTTCGAAGGCGGCTTTTAGCGGAAGATTACGCGCAAGGACATCGAGGGACAGGAGATATAGATAGACTGCGTAACTATGTCTACAAAATGCAACAATACGGTGATTCATGTCACTCTTGATACCGGTATATTTATAAGAATTGCAAGAATACTCTCGCGCATTCGTAACAAGTTTCTTGCATTAACTATACCAATATCGGGAAGCAGCGTGGCCGCTATTTTGAAAGACCATGACATTCTTTATGCTATATATTTAATCTCACATGGGATTTCACGATTGATACATATTCTTCCAAATAAGACTTCTTTTGAATGAATTTTAAGCGGAGTTTTTTT
>NW_021853033.1:0-219 GCF_003651465.1 Formica exsecta | reverse complement strand
TCTGTAACATACAAATATAAAGTCCAAATTATAGCAGCGTCCAAAGTATGATTAATATTTCGTGTGGAATATTTTATATCCGATGCGTACAATACTAAGAAGCTCTACATAAGTATGAAACAATTTTATAAATTACAAAAAGATTTTTTTTTAAATAGAAACTTTTATAGGATATATGTAAAAGTCTTTCTTTTTAATTTTCTCTTGTTTAATTTATTC
>NW_021853032.1:0-337 GCF_003651465.1 Formica exsecta | reverse complement strand
TGGCCTTGTAATGTTTTAAACATATAACATTTAATTAACATTTTGAGATATACCCGGGAAAAGTGAAAATGTTCCGTGCGAAAAGGACGGTCTTTCGTGACGCACGCAGTTATAATATATTAAGTTTAAAATAAAGGTAATAAAATGGAATGCATATTGTTTAATTCTTCTTGGAAAAAACGGATGCCATTTTTACAAGTAGATCGATTAGTCCGAGTAGAAAAGGAAAATGGAGAAGTTGAGGAAATGAAAGAGACAAGCGCAAGATACACTTTACAATATCTAAGCAAGAAAAAGGAATATCTAATATAATATATCACAATTTTTGCTTTCCCTA
>NW_021853031.1:0-223 GCF_003651465.1 Formica exsecta | reverse complement strand
TATCAACTTGACCGCTTTTTGTGACTTAGTTATATATTCATTACTTTCATTAATTTTTATATGTATCTTATTATTTATTATTTGTTTCTTGTACTGAAATGTAGTTTATTTTTTGTTAATTACTCATATTTAAATTTACCCGGAAAATTGCTCGAAAAATGAAATGAAAACGTATCCCATTTATTGATTATTATTATTATGGTAATAAACTATTTTTTAGTTC
>NW_021853030.1:1705-1791 GCF_003651465.1 Formica exsecta | reverse complement strand
TATTATTATTAAACAAAATATATATAAAACGTTACTATCCCCCCATAAGAATATTAGAATCTAATCAAGGATTAAGGGATATAATT
>NW_021853030.1:0-561 GCF_003651465.1 Formica exsecta | reverse complement strand
ATCCAGAGAAAGCCATCAATATTTTTCCGTTTGCTAACAATGTTGCTCTCGACGTTATATGTGGTACTAAATAAATAAATCCCTTTCTTTCGTATAATCACACGGATTACAATACTAGTATAATTTCAATGAGCTCGATTTTTGACATTGCATATGTAAATCAATGCAAAAAATTGAATTTTACGTCACATTTAATTTAATTGTGAATAAATAATGTCTTACTCTCGTAGATATTTAAATATAAAAAAATTTTATATCGGTATTAATTTTTGAATAACAAAATTAATTTGGAAGTCATAAGTATCAATTTTATTTTTCCTCAACACTCGGTCTAGATATACTATGTCTATGAGATATACTATGTCTATGACAGAGGCATACTATCTAAGAGTAAAGGTGCCATTACATGGCAACATCGAGCATCGAGCGTCAAACGTCTACACAGAAATCATTGCGCAGGAATCTGAATGAGATAGATTCCAGCTTCTTGCGGCTAATAGCATGATGTGTGATATTAATTCGGTCGAGATAAAAAAATTATGTTCTGATACACATTACTAA
>NW_021853029.1:0-484 GCF_003651465.1 Formica exsecta | reverse complement strand
TTGTTTAGAAGGGGTCTAAGAGTGTGCCACATAGCTCGATCGTCGCGTGAATGTGCTTTGTTTTTTATTTATGTTGGATGAATGTTATGGAATGTCGTGGGATGATGGGGGTTATTTGGGGGGCTTGGGGACTTTTATGGGGGAATGTATGGGATCGAAGGGGGTGTACGGGTTATGGGTGAAGGTGTTGGGGATGGGTGGGGTGGGTGTTGGGGTACGGGTAAGGGGGGTTGGGGTGTTTACGGGATGGTGGATCGAGGGGGAAGGTGAGGTAGGTAACCTCAGTAAAAAATCCCGGGCAGGTCGGGCTCGTCAGGCGTGGTGAAGCCAACCGACCTAGGTGAAGGAAAACACCGAAATCAAACCATCTTTTTTGATACTACAATGACTAGTACAAACAAAGATATACCGATTACTGCCGCAGCGGGCTTCGGATCCTGCAGCGACCGGCGTGGGGGGGATACAGTCCCGGTTCCCCCCTCGT
>NW_021853028.1:0-714 GCF_003651465.1 Formica exsecta | reverse complement strand
TCAACCTAAAGTATCTCAAATCAATAGGTCAAAAATCGAAGGGTTTTCCTTAGAATACTTGCTTAACTTATTGGTTGCATTGGACCAAGACATAAACGTAAGAATAAAGCATAATTCTAAACCTGTATAATATGTAAAGGACAAATGGTGATTTAAATGCAGAACAATAAAACAGTAAGTCAGAGGCATTTTAAAAAGAACTTGTTACTCAACAAAACAAGATTTGAAATTTTGTGCAATGCTATTGATTATAGCTAGATATGCATCTTTTCCAGGCTCTATGTCTGATCCAATAGGATCAAGAACTACCATTTTTGCGTCATTAGAAAGAGCATTAGGCTTTATGCTATCTTCCTGTGAATGAGCAAATATACATTTAACGTTTTCTTCCTTCATTATCTTTTTTAGCTTCATTAAACTCTTCATACCTATGTACGAATCCTCTTCTATAGAAAGAATGGCGCTTGGGTGATTTAAACCAAAATATTTTTCAAAATATTGATAAGCATCGTGAGTGACGATGTATTTTTGATTTTTAAAATCATTCAGTTCTTTCACGATTTCTTTTACTTCTTGGTCTATTTTTTTTATGGCTTTTGTTGCATTAGAGTTGTATCGATGGAAATTTTCTTTATCTATGTTAGACAATGTTGCACTTATAAAAAGTACCATGCTCTTTGCATTTTCGGGACTCAGCCAAATGTGTAGGTCTTT
>NW_021853027.1:0-813 GCF_003651465.1 Formica exsecta | reverse complement strand
GTGTTCGCTGCAAGCAACGTTGGGCAGTTGACCGTGACTCCCCTATGGTCCTCTCGAGTGCTTGGGTCGAGTCGCTGGACGATGAGGTGGACCAAGAGATGGTCCCAGTGTTGAACAGGAGCTCCGAGAGACTCCAAGGCATTGAGCGCTTCCGTTGTCGTGTTGAGCTCCTTGGCCGACCGTTGTGAGATGGTCTTGGTGCGGAATAGTCGATCCACCTGAGCCGAAATGAGAAGTCGCTTATTTTCATACCGATTAACGAGAAGGTCCCAGGCTGACGCGAACGCGTCCTCAGAAACCGGCAAATTGGAGATTAGCTGAGCGGCTTCGCCCAAAAGACTAGTCCGGAGGTAGTGCATTTTCTCCACGTTTGACTGAAGTTGAGTGTCAAATATTTATTACTGTGGTCCATGTCTGAAGATATACCCCGTCCCTGTTGATTCCAGGAAGCACATAATCGAGAACATGTCTCTTTAAACTTTATTTCTTGGCTTCCCGGCTAGTCAACCGAGGATGGAGGGAAATCAAACAGCTTCAAGGATGACATACTTTTTGATCCCTGGTATTGTTCCATAGCGTATTAATTGACAAGTTTATTTCGTTCCCGCTTAACATGTAAATTGCGATTTGTGTAAGTTATCATTGTAATAGTAATAACCTATCTAAGATGAACAAGATACAACATTATTTAAAGTATTTATTGCGCCGATGAAGACCAAAAAAAGGGTCGAAACGTCTGTCTTATTGTAATTTGATGAATGTTATTGTCGCCCTACACAGACACGACAGTGCCGCTGCCACGGAAGAGATGGA
>NW_021853026.1:0-204 GCF_003651465.1 Formica exsecta | reverse complement strand
AATAAATTGTGAAATTTTAAAATAATAAAAGATTTTAGCGATTAAAAAAGTATATATATATTTAAGTTGCGTTGACATTTAGGATCTTTAGAAAAAACGCTCAACATATTAGGGTTTCTACAAAAAAAAAAGAAGAACATGATTTGAAAGATATTTGTCCACAAAGACTTATATGCAAAATCTGTCCCTTATTATATATATATA
>NW_021853025.1:0-629 GCF_003651465.1 Formica exsecta | reverse complement strand
ATGTTTTTTATAATCGATTAATTACAAAATTATTTTTCGATAATAAATATTAATAATCTATTTTAGATAACAGAATTTGCTCAGGATATGCCACAATTAGTTTCGAAATGTATTGAATGCAAGATAAAATCGCGTTTGCTTGAGATCCAGAGTCAGATAAAATTTTATCAAACTATGATAAAACTCCCTCCATCGCGCTTGATTACGTCAACTACAACATCGTCAACTACAACACGTCCAACTACGCCTCCAACTATAATTCTAAGGAATGAATCAATTAATAATCCTAGATTAAGATTCATGGGATAAAACTTCTTAATTATCTTTAAACGTTAATAATGCATATTCTCAGGATACCAATTTATTAAGGTAAATTTATTGTGGTAAATTTTATGAAAATCAAAAAACTCCATATTTAATTTTGAAGTTTTTATTATGATAATTATTATTCATCTGTGTAACTGTATATATACGCATTTTATATTTTATTAATGTACGCGTATCTCTTTCTTTCTCTCACGTCTATTAAGCTGACACAGCCACTTTAGCACAAGCGAATAAAACTTATATAGAAATTTAGTGTCCTTTTGTTGCTAATTTGTTGCTCAATTCCCGATTTTGTTGCTCCA
>NW_021853024.1:0-472 GCF_003651465.1 Formica exsecta | reverse complement strand
GCCGTCAAACAAACGTTAGAAAATGACGTCTCGTGGATGTGACATGTCGACGAGACATTTTTGGGTCTCATGAGACCTAACTTTGGATGTCTATTGGTCATTTAGTGACCAAAATTTAGTGTCATCTAATTGGTCATTTTGTGACCAAAATTTACTGTCATTGTGACGTCAGTTTGCTACTTGGGTGGACTATTACATGACTGTAACAATCATATAACATTTTAGTAATATGTTATATTCATGTTATATAACTGCAATTTTGTATGAATGGGAAATTACAACTAACGTGAATGTTACATGTAACAAATACGTTATATTACTTGTTACATTCCGTTTTATTATGGCAATGTTACAGTTATGTGTTTGTTGGGATGACTCATGACACCCGAAAATGACGTTGATATGTCACATCCACGGGAAGTCATTCTCTGACGTTTGTTTGACGACAAAATTAAGACCAATTACAGTAATA
>NW_021853023.1:0-281 GCF_003651465.1 Formica exsecta | reverse complement strand
CCTATCTTCTTTCCCCCTCAGAACCAAACAACTTTTATCTAAAAAGTTTTCTTCTAAAACTTACAGGTTTTGAGATATTTGCCTATTAAGATTAAAAATACACCATATATATTGTCAATAGACTTTAAAAAAATAAAATATAATTCATTTTTTTAATACACATAAAGTTTATTGTATTAAACACGGTTGGCTTAAGTAGAAGCTTTTATACAGTTGATATACCATGTGACATAATTGTGGAAAAAGAAAACTTTTCTATTCATTTTTTTCGCGGTTTCGAA
>NW_021853022.1:0-219 GCF_003651465.1 Formica exsecta | reverse complement strand
GTGCTATTCAAAGTCATACTAATATTATTATATAATGCGCCACTTCAAGCTCTACAACTTTTGCATGAAACATTTTTCACGAAAATGCGTTGTTTCCTCAAAAAACTGGTGATACGGGCGCTCTGTAACACCCTGTATATATACAGGGTGGTCCATTTTAAAAGAGCCAGTCATATATCTCGAAAAATATGGAAGATACGGAAAAACGTTTCAGACAAA
>NW_021853021.1:50107-51403 GCF_003651465.1 Formica exsecta | reverse complement strand
AGTTGCGAGTAATTCCAAATGTGCAAAATGTTTGTGGACACTATAGAAAGTCAGGCGAGCACATATGATATCATTTTTAATGTCCGTTTCGGTTTTCATTTAGATTCTTGGTACCGAAATTGTTTATTACGAGAGCTGTCAACCATAATTTAGATTAGTAAGAGAATTTGTCATCCAAGCTTTGCTTATTTCTTAGATCAGATATGCTCTAGTTTCCTGTTTGTATCATATATCCTCTCAATTTTTGTTTCCGAAAAGTTTGTCTCGCCTTTCAGTTTCCATTTGTTTATTTCAAGGCGTAATGCGCTCTTAAGATACCGCTAATCTCTATTTACGATGAAAGAAAAGAATCGTGGAGTCCGCCGGACGTAACACCCCCCACCTTAGACAAATGTTGGGGATGCAACATTTGCAAAAAAATTTTCTTCTCGATTCTTTTCTTTCTGATTTACGTATTTGGAGAGATAATAGAAACACATGATCTCCAGGCTTGAAATTTTGAGGGTTGATCTTTTTGTCATAATGCCCTTTTGACGTGCATTTCGCTTCTATGACGTTTTTACGAGCGTTCCCTTGAATTGTATGGAGTTGTGTTACGAGACTTATTAAATATTCATCGTAATTTGCCATTTTATTTTCTGGAGCTAACAGCTCATTCAAAGGGATTCTGGCTATTTTTCCAAAAACTAATTCGTACGGTGTATGCTTTGTTGCTTCATGGACACTAGTGTTATAATTAAACATTGCGAGGCTGATCCATCTATCCCACTGTTTTTGTTCATTTGCATATTGCTTCAAATATTCGCCTAATGCGTGATGTGATCTCTTTAATGATCCGTTCGATTGAGGATGAAAAGCTGTAGTACGAAATTTGCAAATTTTAAGTACTTTAGCGAGTTTTCTCATTAATTCGCTAATGAAGTTTCTTCCCTGATCTGTTAATATTGCCTTTGGTGATCCGAACACGCAAATAAAACGATCCACGAAGGCTTCTGCGATTGTTTCAGAGGTTTGATTTTGTAACGGTATTCCCATGCAAAATTTAGTTAGTTGATCTTGTAATGTTAAGATGTATTCATTCCCTCTCTGTGTTTTAGGCAGTGGGCCTACAATGTCCATAGCTACTTTATCAAAAGATGATCCAGGTGTGTCTATAATTATCATAGGTTGTTTGGTTTTAACTCAAACGAGTTTTTTCAGTTGGCACTGCAAACATTGCTGTATATATTTTTGAACATCGGATTTTAAGTTTTCCCAATAATAATTATGTTTTATTCTGTTATATGTTTTTGAAAC
>NW_021853021.1:37623-49132 GCF_003651465.1 Formica exsecta | reverse complement strand
CTCTCCATTGGTTTCGTTAATATTTTTCGCGAATTGAATTTTTTATTCACGCCCTCCGATGTTGCTGGGAGGCGTTGCCCTTTAGCATAGGTGTTAGAACCTTAGGTATTGGTGAAGGCTTTTGTTTATAGAATTAGCTTTCGCCCAATGGAGAGTTGTTGCGATTTGAGTGAGAGTTATGCCTTTTATTATCTACCTAAGTTTTATCTTAGGTAGATATCGTGTAACAGAGATCTGTCGGCGAGCATATATGATATCATTTTTAATGTCCGTTTCGGTTTTTATTTAGATTCTTGGTACCGAAATTGTTTATTACGAGAGCTGTCAACCATAATTTAGATTAGTAAGAGAATTTGTCACCCAAGCTTTGCTTATTTCTTAGATCAGATATGCTCTAGTTTCCTGTTTGTATCGTATATCCTCTCAATTTTTGTTTCCGAAAAGTTTGTCTTGCCTTTCAGTTTCCATTTGTTTATTTCAAGGCGTAATGCGCTCTTAAGATACCGCTAATCTCTATTTACGATGAAAGAAAAGAATCGTGGAGTCCGCCGGACGTAACAATAGTGAGGTTTGATAATGTTTGGAATCGCGTCTAAGCATCACGTACGCTAATCGTATTGTGGCGCGACGCGCCATTAGCATGACGTAATCTGCGCACACGCGCGGTATCATGCGCGACAAGACGCGCTAGACGCACTGGCACCTTCCGATACCGGCGCCCAATTACATGGGCCCACGCATTCGCGAATATGAGCCAGGCGATCCCCGATTCGCCTAATCAGCCTCCGATTTTCTGGAAGGTTCCTTCCCGCGCACTCCGGAAATGAGAAAGCTTTTTTGCACGTATTGGAACTTTCTAGAAAGCCGGAGCTGATAAAAAGGCACAGAAGACAAAGCCTTTTTGCAGTCGCTCAGTTATCTCGAGTTAGACAGTTCGCAGCTTTCAATTTCGCTTTTCTGAGAAAATAGATATATTTGAATCTCGGTTAATTTCACACGGACACGATTTTTGTATTACGGATTAATTTATTGTTAGTGAACATTTGTTAGTGTTTGTTAATAAATTTATGTTCTGTCAAACTCGCGTGATTGTGTTGAGAATCCTGGTTCTTGCCTCATTCTCGCACAGGTAATTTCCCTCCTCGCAATCGACGGAGCTAGGATTTTCTGACGAGATTTGGAAATTTCCCTCCGAAATCCTAGAATTATTCCCTTCTTGAAAGGATCGGTAATTTCTCTCTTCGAGAGTTTTTGAATTAATTAAATTTTCAAGAGAGGTTTGATAATTTCCCTCTCCAAGGATTTTTGAGTCGTTTAATTTTTTATTTTTCCTCTCAGTTTTGTTTCTTTCCTTGTCTTCATTTTTAATTATATTCTTATTTTTATTTTCTTCTTGATTTAAAGTTTTTTCTTTGTCTTCATGGTTGATTGCTTTGATAATAATGTTTTCCTCATTATCGTTTTCACCTTCATTTTCAATATTTATGTTATTTTCAGAATCGTCAAATTCATTATGTATCAAGCGACGCGGTAGCGGCGCGACGCCAAGTATATAAAAAATCGACTGTTGCCTATGTACAGGGGCCGCGGCGTTACCAAGTAACTTTTCCGGAGTTTTTACGTCTAATAAACTTTCGATTAAAATTCCTCAGGAATTTAAGCCGTAATCAAAAATCTAACGGCATTTTTCTTATGCAATGGGGATGCAAACTTTCGATTGCGACCAGTTTGAATAAGATGGGTGCAGTCAATCCTGAGGAATGATAATCGTATCGAGCGAAATATCAGAATTGTGACATTTATTTTTTCCCACTTTCCAACTTTCCAACTTTTAGACTCACATACGTATGCTCGCACGCACACATGCAAAGCAATTTTGTCCCTCAAGGCGCGTTTGCAGCGCTCATGTGCGATTATTCGCTTGAGTGTGCAAATACGCCTTGAGAGGCAATGTTGTTGTATGTGCGTGCATACGTATAAGATAATAATGTAAGGTTATAAGAGTATATATCGCGGAATAATTCAATGAAGAGACGAAAAGTGATAAGAGTATCGCGGAATAGTGCAACAACGAAGAGAAGTGATAAAGTGAAAAGAGATCATTCACGCGGAATAGTGCAAGGAAGGGAACAGATTTCTTTTAATCAATGTCATATTGAGCAAAGTTAGGTTACATTAGTGAAACTGAGCGAATGCTTACACTGGAGTGAATCTGTGCATTGTTAATTAATATATATAACATGTAACATAATTGTGAGAAATACATTGTTGGAAAAAGATTATGGAAGCATCGTAGGAATATTTGAAGAATTTGGCTGGCCATGTTTTCAATAAGCTGGTAATTATACGCGCGAACGCGCATTCATATATATAATAATATAGCAAAACAAATCTTGTGGGAATTCTATCAAAAATATTATACATACAGTTGAATTGAAAGCATCAGAGTCAGAGCCTGAAATAAAAAAATTAAGCATTAGTTAAAGAAGAGAAATAAGGTAATAATTTTGTTTATAAATTATATAATAAAGATTATTTATTTTCTTGGACTAAATACTTTAAGGACGAGACTTAATCTATTTAACCTTTTTATTGATATAATGGTTGAACTTATATTTTTAAAACAATAGGAAACGTGAACATGGAAATTGACGGTTTATTTGGATGGAGCTGCCTTTTGCAATATAATGTTATCGGAGAGCATTAGAATATCTGTCTATTTATGTGTATGCATTTATTCGATAGAATGGACTTGTTTCATATTCATATTAAATATATGACGCTTCGTAATAAAAAGAATTTCCTTTCTATTGTTTTCTATATTTTGATATTTATTCGCTTACACAATTCATATTATTATTGATTATACAGTTTGTATACGCAGTTTAACTTTTGTATTATAATTATATCTATAAAAATAAAATTATGTCTTATTAAAATTGTATCGTGTTTTAAAACCTGTCAAATGATTGACAATAAGAGATTGAGCATTAAGACACGTTATGATTGTATTGGCGCAAATTCAATATGGTATATACAGGGTATTCTAGACCACCCGTACACCCCTTTTCATTCAAAAACTAAGCATTTTAGAGAAAAACGTTTTGAACAAAAATTGTATGGTTTTGAGGGGAACATAAGATAGTGTCATTGGTTTGACCTTGGATGGCATCGTTAAGGTCAAGTCAAGGACACCTTTAATTTCTTAAATGGAATCCCCTATTTTTTATTGCATATTCTTATAGCCTATCCCGAGAGCTTTCCAAAACACTATAATAGGTTTTTCTCTAAAATGCTTAGTTTTTGAAAGAAAAGGGGTGTACGGGTGGTCTAGGACACCCTGTATAAGCTTTGTAAAAATATATGTATGTTTACATAATTCCCTCTAAAAAAAATTTCCTTTTTATTGAATAAATCTTTAAAAAAATCACATCTATGAATATACTGTATAATATAGTAATTTATATTTTAAAGTTATTAGTGGAATTTTTCATTAAGGTAAAAGTACAACTGATGGACATTATGCAAACATAGTACGTGCTAAAGGTACCGAGTGGCAATTAATAAATGATTCCAAAGTACAAAAGTGCAGTTCGCCTTGAAATGCTAAAAACGCATATATATATTTTGCAGAAAAAATATAAATTTTTACAAAAAGCAGAGATTACACTAAAAAAAACCTCACAAAGGTAAAAAATAATACGCCAAGTATATAAAAAAAATCCCAACTTATACGCAACAAAAAGTTTAATATTTATCCCTAAAAGACAACTTTTAAAAAAATTTTCCCTTGAAAAATAAAAGAACTAAAAAATAATTTTCCTCTAAAAAAAACTCTAAAAGGTAAAAACCTTTAAAAAATAAAAAATAAGAACTAAATATGAAACAAGTTAACTAGCCAGGTACGTAGAAGCAACTCAGTTTGTGAGGGTTTGTAATTTGAAATAGTATTTGTCAGAAAATCAATCTTGCATTTATAGAAATATTATAGATTCTTTCTAGAAAATTAAAATGCATTCTATTTTTATAAAATTACATTATTATATTGCGGATTTTATTACAAATAGTAAATCATAAAACTACTTCATCCTTACTGCAATAATGACGATCACATCGATCACCAATTTCGAGTTTAAAAGTGCCCCGTGCCAAACTGATAGACTTGTTTTGAAATTAATCATAAGCTTTACCAGATAGACCCAGAACGAAAAGGATTAAAATTAAAGTGACATACAAAAACTTGGCGTGCCCGGGTCGCATTATAAGTCATATAGTATAGATCCTTTATTCATTCCCCTTGGGGTTTTGAAGGCGTTTTTCAAGAACGTACCCAAACCTTTACATTCCTCCACCTTTTCATATCCTTTACCCGATTTGGTGCTTTGTGACCTTACAGATTTTCTACCCTTCCCTTCCTCGTCCCACCATCTTCTTCCTACTTTCCCCCCTCCCCATCTTCCCTTCTCTCCCCCCTCCCCTATCTTCCCTCTTCTCTCTCTTCTCTCCTTCCCGTTACCTCTTTCCTTTTTCCCCTTCTCTCCTTTTCCTCTCACTTCTTCCACCAGATCTCCTTCCTCTCGTCCCATATCCATTCTCTCCCTTCCATCCAGATCCTTTTGTTGCCTACTACCACGCTTCTTCCGTACCCTCTTTCCATCTTCGCTTTTTCCACCATTCTCCATCTCATTCTTCTTTCCACCATTGTTAAGTCCTCGTCCACGCCTATCTTTCACGATCTCCTTATCTCTCTCCCTTTCTCCAATATCTCGTCCTTGTCCTCTTCTTTTTCCATTTCAACTATTAATACCTTTTTCCCCCTCTCCCCTACTCTTTCCACCACCCCTCTCACTTTTACCCTTCTCCCCAATACCTCCTCCATTACTTCTTCCATAACCTTCCTTCTCTCCTCCGGCCCTTTCCCTTCCACTTCTCTCCACACTACATTTCTTCTCCTTCTCTCTCCTGGCCCTCTTCTTGTCCTTTCCTCCTCCCTTCTTCTCTCTTCTATGTCCTTCTCTTCTCCCCTACTCACCCTCTCTTCCTTCATCTCCCGTTCCTTCCTCATCTTGTTCCATTTCTCTCCCCCTTGTCCTCCTTTCTATTTCTTATCTCCTTCTTCTCTCTTCCATTTTTTTCCTTTCCCTCTCCACCTGTACTCTCTTCTTTGCTCTCCTCTATCCTTTTCTGCCTCTCTCTCCCTCCTCTTCTTCTCTCTTCTTTTTTCTTCCCTTCTCCCGACCTGCTTCCCCTTTTCTCCTCCTTTCCTCTCTCTTCTCCCTCTCCTCCTACTCTACTCCCTCCTTCCTCTACTCTCTCTCTCACTTCTTCGTCGCTTTCCTCCTCCCACCAGTATTTCCTTTCCCTTCTTTCCACTCCTGTACCTAATCCTTTTTCCTTCCCTTCTTTCTTTACCTCTCTTCTTTTTTCACTGCCTATCTCCTTTGTTTCCTCTCTCCTTTCGTCCTTTTCTTCTACAATTTCCTCCTTCACTGTTTCCCTTGCTCCCCCTGTCTCCCTCTTCTCTCTTCTTCCCTGATCCTTCGCCACCTCTCTCCCTTCTTCTCCTTCCTCTTCACTTTCCTCTTGCGACACCGTTGTTTCCTCCTCTTTTTCTCTCCTTCCTCTCGCTCTCACTTCTCTCCACAATTTGAGCTCTTTCCTTACCTCCACCACTAGCTCCTTCAACCACGTTTCCATGTTCACCGTCTACTTTTCTTTTCTTCCGTTTCCTTTTTCCAGCCTTCTTACTTCTCTCCCTTTCTTTCTTTCCTCTCACTTCCTCTTCCACCTTTATCTCCTTCCTTCTCTTTTCTTCCTATCTTCTTCTGCTCCTCTCACTCGCTTTCCTATCTCCTGACTCCTTCTTATTTTGCACCACACTTCCGATTGCCTCTAACCTCTAACGGAGGTTCACAATCCGCCATGTGCTTGCACCTTCCGCTCCCCCTATATCGACCTCTTCAGTTTTCATCCACGTCTCTCTCCCTATCATTATGCGTGTTACAATAATCATTTACTCCTTTTTTTCATAATGGATTCAGTCAGATTAAATGATTTATTGGGATCATTATCAAAACAAAATTTATTATTTGAATAGTGGAAAAACCTAAAGAATATTTACGAAACCTTCTTCATTTATGTGGCTCTGGACAGATTTGTTACAAATTTGTTAAATACCCCCGCGTCACTATAAATGCCTCACCCTGTATATATACATATATATTTTTACCTAGAATATTTTCCAAATAATTTAATTTTAAAAAATAAATTATTACATATATCGAAAAATTAATTATTGTTAGACAATATTATGTTAGACGATATTATTCAAATTAAAGCAAAATATTTAATGTTAATTTATTTGCTAAAATTAATCTTGTAAAAAATAAAATTTTGCTTGACTGTATACTAAAATATTATTTATTTTAAACAGATTAAATAAATTCACAAAATTAATAAATAAAAAGCAATGGCTTCTCCTGAATCAAAGAAGAGAAAAATTGAAAAGTATCTAACAAAATTTCAAGATAATTGGCTTAATCGGGAAGAATACAAAAATTGGCTAATTAAAATTGATATGTATATTGCTAAATGTATATTGTGTTCTACAAAGTTCACCGTAAAATACGAAGAAGAGAAAGCTGTAAAAAAACATACTAGTAAGGAGCACAAAGAAGCAAATCGCCAGAAATCAACTAACCAACTTTTAACAAATATCTTTCCATCAACTTCAAAGTCTAAAAATGAAAATTTGAAAGTTGCTGTTGTTGAACTTGCACAAATTTATCATGGACTTAATCATCATCATAGTTATTTAAGTATGGAATGCGGCATAAAATTAAATAATGAAATTTTTAAGGATTCGGCTGTATGTTCGAAAATTTCTTGTGGAAGATCTAAAGTGCAATGTATTGTAGAAAATGTGCTTTGCCCTAAATCTATCGAACTGGTGTTGGAAGAAATGCAAAATTTACCATTTTCTATTTCAATAGACGCGAGTAATAAGAATAATAAAAAATTCTTTCCGCTTGTTGTTTGTTATTTCCATAAGGAAAGAGGACTGCGGCATAAATTAATAGATTTCTACGAAGATGTTAATGAAAATTCTGAAGCAATATCTAAAAGAATAAAATTATCTATTGAAAAGAATAATTTAGATATAAAAAACTTAGTATCATATGGAGCCGATAATGCCTCTGTTAACTATGGAAAAAATACTTCTGTATATCAAAATTTAAAATCAAGTGTAAATAATAATTTAATTAAAGGCAATTGCCATTGTCATATTTTACATAATTCAGCAAGGCATGCAATAAAAGTCTTATCGTATGATGTAGAAAATTTAGTTGCAAAAATTTATGCAGAATTTAGCAACAGTTCCAAAAAAATAGAGGAGTTAAAGTCATGCTTTGATTTTGTGGAATTAGAGTATGAAAAAGTAATAAAATATTCTCATATAAGATGGTTGTCATTATTCTAAGCTATTGAACGATTGCTTTCTTCCTGGCTTGCAATAAAAGTCTATTTCAAACAATTAGGCAAAGAAAATTGTCATAAAGTAGTTTGGGATTTTGTCAGTGGAGAAGAAGACGAAACAGAATGTAATCTGAAATCTATTTCATATCCAGAATTATATTTATATTTTGTACATCATTATATGAATCTAATGACAAAATCATTACTGTCAATTGAAAGTAACAATTTGACATGTATTGAATTAGATGCAATAATAAGATCGCTGAAAGAAAAATTAGAAATTCGAGTGAAGGATAAATTTTTTGGATCTGTCGTAAATTCTGCATTAAAATGCATGGCAAATAAAGATATATTTACTAAGGAAGCATTACAGGTTTACCAAAAAACATTAAATTATCTTGAAAAATGGTATGATTATGATACAACGATTTATAAAAAATTAGAAGTTTTTACTTTAAAAAATAATTTTAATTACGAAGATGTTTTGGATGCAACAAGTTGTTTGAATATAATGATTAATGAAGATAAATTATATGATGAAGTATACATTATAAAGAATCTATTACCTTCTATAAATGATGTTAATGATACATTAGATGAGAAATGGAGAAAAATCTTTATAAATGATACATATAATAATTTGATTGAATTACTGAAAATAATACAATGTATTTTAGCGATACCAGTAAACAATAGCTATGTAGAAGGAATCTTTTCAATAATGAATAATGTATGGAGTGATGAACGAAACCGCCTGAAAGTGGAATCAGTAAAAGCTGAAATTTGTACGAAAATGAATTATGATATGAAATGTAAAGAGTTTTATGAATATATAAGGAAACCGGAACAAATAGAATTACTAAAAAGTGTGTTAAGTAATAAGAAATATACTTTCAAAGTGAAAACGCAATTGTAGAAGTATGTTGTATGGTTGAAAGAATTAGGGAAGTCTTGTGTCGCAGTCCTTATATTAATATATTTTTATTTTTGTTTCCGAATTCGGTTAGTGAATTAATTTTACACCGACTTATAAACAGGAAAATCAAATGAGTGTGAAATGTCAAAAATGCGGAAAACCCGAGCATTACGGTCGAGATTGTCGAACTAGCCACGTCTGCCTAGCTGGACCCCCCACATTGCACAAATTCAATAAAAAAATTATATAATTATGCGCTAATTATGCGCTCACCAAATCCACAAAAAAAATTTTGCGCTCTTTTAGTTTAGCAAAAAAAAATTTTTTTTGTAGGGGGCTGAGTGGACAGTCAGCGAGCCCCCCCCACCCATTAATAACAACCAATTTCGAAAAACAAATACGCAGGATTTATGCGCTAATTATGCGCTATAATCTCCTGATAATTTTGATTTTTGCGCTGCAACCCTTAAGGGACTTTCCTCTTGAAGCAGAAGGCGAGATCCTTATATAACTCGTTTAAAATCGCGAAAGTGGCTAAATTAACTATACACGATAAGTCTTCTATTTATGCGCTACCCTGTCAAATAAAATAATTTGATATCTTTGGTTTAGTATAAGGATCTCGCCATTCGCATCAAGAGGGAAGTCCCTTAAGGGCGCAAAAATCAAAATCATATCGATATGATAGCGCATAAATCGAAGACTTATCGTGTATAGTTAATTTACCCATTTTCGCGATTTTAAACGAGTTATATAAGGATCTCGCCTTTGGCTTCAAGAGGGAAGTCCCTTAAGGGTTGCAGCGCAAAAACCCAAAATCATATTGATATGATAGCGCATAAATCGAAGACTTATCATGTATAGTTAATTTACCCATTTTCGCGATTTTAAACGAGTTATATAAGGATCTCGCATTTGGCTTCAAGGGGGAAATCCCTTAAGGGTTGCAGCGCAAAAATCAAAATTATCTCGATATGATAGCGCATAAATCGAGTAGTAATCGTGTATGGTTAATTTTCCTATTTTTGCAATTTTAATCGAGTTATATGAGAATCTCGTCCTATGCTTCAAGAGAGAAGTCTTTTAAGGGTTGCAGCGCAAAAATCAAAATTATCAGGAGATTATAGCGCATAATTAGCGCATAAATCCTGCGTATTCGTTTTTCGAAATTAGTTGTTATTAATGGGTGGGCTCGCCGACCGTCCACTCAGCCCCCCCACAAAAAAAATTTTTTTTTGCTAAACTAAAAGAGCGCAAAATTTTTTTTTATGGATTTAATGAGCGCATAATTAGCGCATAATTATATTATTTTTTTGTTGGATTTGTGCAATGTGGGGGGGCTAGCTAGGTAGATGGATAAAATAGCGCTTACAGGAGTAACAGGACATAAAGTATATACGATAAAAAAAATCAACGCCACAATAAATTTAAACGACGGTAGAGTGAAACATAAAATGTACATCGTAAAAGATGATTTTTCGATCGAATACGACTGAATAGCACAAGAAAACACGGTGGAAATAAACGCCACACAAGCGAAAAAAGAAGAGGATGACATCCCGCGTACCGAAAAGGTAACACGAGCTCTTCGAATCGACCATTTAAATAAGGAAGAATTAAAAGCAATAAAAGAGATATACGAAAATTACAGCGACATATTCCACATCGAAGGAGAATCACTGACTTGCACCAAGACAATCGCGCATAAAATTGCAACGCAAGCAGATAGCTCACCGGTCAACGTACGGCCTTACCGCCTGCCGGAGAAGCATAAAGAAAAAGTAAATCGACAAGTCCGAGAAATGTTAAAAAATGGAATAATCAGATCAAGCATGAGCCAATGGAACGCACCGTTATTGGTAGTCCCTAAGAAAGCTGATGCGTCAGAAAAAACTCGATATAAATCCGATATGCAAACCGAAAATAATTCAAGAGCACACCTACGGCACCGCAAGCGAATCAAATGTAACAGTAGAGATAGAAACCGACACCACAATAATTAATACTGGAAAAATGTATAGCGAAACAATATGTAGATGAAAATTCACGTATAGTTAATTTTCTTTTTCCAAAGGGGGAGGGATGTCGTAACCCGACCGATTTCTTAATATTAAAAGATAAAACAAGTAAAGTAGAACAGAAAAGATTGAGAAAGAGCTGATTAAAGCAAAGCATTAGAATCCGGGAAAGAGCCCAAGGAAAAGTAATTAAAAAAGAATAAAAGATTATTAATAAAATAAAAGTAAGATACGTGACTAAAGAGAAGGAAGTCACGGTCAAGTTCTCAGAAGCTGAGTAAGCAGCTGACGAGACAGCTGACGAGCGGAGCACGAGACATGCTCCGGTCAGGGACACCACACTCCTCCCTAATCAACGACCTAATTAATTAATATATTGTTGCGTCCGCGGATCGGAATCGATATATATCTCGAACGCGCGTGACACAACCGGCACCCACGTACCGCGAGTAAATGATGGACACTCTTTAGAAAGAATAAAAGGAACTTTAATATAGCAACACAGAACACTATTACACAAAGAACACAGAACAATAACAGTAATCGTAAACTTCGATACGTCCGCCCGGAATCGCATCCGTCGCGCGACTCTAGATGGCCCATCTCTCCCAAGATGTCCGCCGTTGTTTAACAACAACGCTTAGCAACGTTATCCCGGAATCGAATACAGCAGATTCATGAATAACCGCCTTAGACGACCCGCAGGGACGCAACACTACTTCCCCTCTTCAAAATTGTCATCCTGACAATCAATGAGGGCTCTTCCAAATTAAATGGGTTGATCGTTGTCCTCTTCTTCCAAGGCGTTGACTCCAGGGTGCCTTAATGACTTCCTGCTCTACCCTGAGCTGCTGCTACAGGTTACCGAGCGCCATTATTTATCGGCTCCAATCACACACTCTCCATGAATATACAGGATACTGTCATCGAACCCGTTTGACAAGAGCATCCAATGTCGACTCCAAGGCACAAAAACGGTTTCCTGCTCGACCCTGAGCTGCTGCTGCAGGTTACCAAGCACCGTTAAAATCCAGAACCCAATCGACTTTGATACATCTTGAAACTACAGTAGCCGTCCCCCGTAGTTCGCCTTATTCTC
>NW_021853021.1:25943-34201 GCF_003651465.1 Formica exsecta | reverse complement strand
AACATAAATAAATCTGGGACAATGTGTTTTAATGCGATCCGGGCACGCCAAGTTTTTATACTTTGCTTTGGTGTAAGTTTGTTTTATGCGACTTTGAGTTTACGAAAAATTTTCTTTCGAATTATACATCCTGTAAGATATACTTTGCAAATCAAAGGAATTTTAATCGCACTTAACATCAACAATATGATTTGATATTATAGCATATAATACCCTTAATAAACTCTATAATAGTGTAATTTGTGATATACAATATTCAAAATTGTTGAACTTATTTTGAAAATCAGATTTCTGTAAATAAAAATAAAATGTGTTTTAATTTCATAGAAACCCGTGAATCTGTGAATCTATCTGTAACATTTCTATAAATACAAGATTGATTTTATGACAAATACTATTTCAAATTACAAATCTTTATAAACTGAATTGCTTCTAAATACTTGGCTAGTTAACTATTGATTTCATTTAGTTTTTATTTTTAAACTTTTTTTGCGTACAAGTTGAGATGTTTTTATATACTTGGCGTATTTTTTTTACCTTTGTAAGGTTTTTTTTAGGTGATCTCATTGCTTTTTGTAAAAATCTATATTTTTTCTGCAAAAAATATATATGCGTTTTTAGCATATAATATTTAATAATATAATATAGTTTTTTATTCATGTAGAATATCTAATAATAATAAATTTCTTAATAATAATAAGTAAATCACAATAATAAAGTTTTATTGTAGAATTGACATTCGTTAATTTTATTTTTGGTATATAATGTTTAACAATAATAATGTTGCGCTCTCTGATGGTCTCACTCTCACTCTCGCGCTCACTCACGCCCGAAATGAATACGCACTTGTAAGTAAAAGAACTTTAATAACAAGAACACGTAAAGGAGAATATTGTACAATAAGACAACTCGAATTAGTCGCGGATAGCCAGCCGTCGGAGGAAACGTCCTCACGGCACGACAGCACAGGACCAAATCTAACATGGCGTCCGGAAAACATCCGATCGCGAGACTCATGATGGCCGATCTCTCCCAAGATGATCGCCGTTGTTTAACAACAACGCTTAGCAACGTTCTCCCGGAGACGAATACATGAATAACCGGAATAACCGCCTTAGACGACCCGCAGGGACGCAACACTACTCCCCCTCTTCAAAATTGTCGTCCCGACAATCAATGAGGGATTAAATGGGAAACGGTTTCCTGCTCTACCCTGAGCTGCTGCTACAGGTTACCGAGCGCCATTATTTATCGGCCCCAATCACACACCTTCCAGGAATATACAGGATACTGTCATCGAACCTGTTTGACAAGAACATCCAACGTCGACTCCAGGGCACAAAAACGGTTTCCTGCTCTACCCTGAGCTGCTGCTGCAGGTTACCGAGCACCGTTAAAATCCAGAACCCAATCGACTTTGATACATCTTGAAACTACAGTAGCCGTCCCCCGTAGTTCGCCTTATTCTCGGAAATACTCAAAGCTGCTGCATCTCCGCATCTTAAAAGGGAGCGAATCTTCGGACAAGAGGGGGGGAGGGTAACATCCGTGGACCCACCGTCCTTCTAAGAGGACACCTCAAGTCCCTGTCTCGGCACTCGCCCTTCGTTCCACGGGAAAACCACGGTCAAAAACCGGGGAGAGACAGAGTCTTCAACGATGGTCTTTGAAGAACAAAATTTTGAAAGAAGATTCCATAAACCATCTTCTTCAATTCCTTAAAAAAAACAGAAAGAAAATTAACCAATAACATACATCATAAATCAGGTTTCGGATGTGACTTAAATCCGCCTTTCATGATACGAAGCCAATCGATCTAAATGAACTATTTTATTTCTATGCCTACTAGACTTCCGGATACAATAAACAACATCATTAAGCTTCTTAACTATCTTATAAGGACCCTTCCAATTGCTTTGTAACTTGGGAGACCTACCAACAATCCTACGAGGATTAAACAACCAGACTTTCTGCCCACACTCAAAATGAATTTGACGAGCCTTACGATCATAGTAAGCTTTTGCTCTCGAAGACTTCAAACTTAAGCGTTGCCTAACCCTATCATGAATTCCATTCAATTTTTCTTTTAATTCCGTCACATAACTTTCCTCCGAAACATCCACTCCAACTACTGGAGGGCTACCACGAAGAAGATCTAAAGGTAGTTTCAAATCTCGACCAAAACATGATTCGGCTGGAGAAATCCCTGTAGTCTCGTGTCTAGCTGACCTATAAGCTAATAAACACATTCCTATCCAACGATCCCAATCTCGTTGATTTTCCGAAACAAACTTAGCCAAATAATTTATAATTGTTTGATGTTGACGTTCGACCAAACCATTGGACTGAGGATGAAATGGGGTTGTTCTGGTCTTTTTAATTCCCAACAAACTTGACAATTCATAGAAAACACGAGAATCAAAATTCCTTCCTTGATCGGTGTGTAATTCTGAAGGTACACCATATCTTGAAATTACTTGATTTACGAAGACTTCCGCAATAGTATTTGCCCTAAAATTCTTCAATGGAAAAGCTTCGACCCATTTGGTGAAACAATCAGAGACAACCAATAAGTATTTATTTCCTGTAGAAGATGTCGGAAATGGACCCAAAATATCCATTTGCACCCTCTCAAATGGAACTCCAGCGTTATAAATTCGTAGTTCAGATTTTCCTTTATTAAAAATTCCTTTCTTAGCAACACAAACGTGACAAGACCTGCACCAATTTTCAACATCCTGCTTACAGGTGTGCCTCAATAAAATCGTTTCCGAATCCTTCCTAAGGTCTTGTTCACTCCAAAATGTCCACCGGAAGAAGAATCATGAGCTTCTTCCAAAATCTGTCGAATTCTCTTTCGAGGAACTACAATTTGAAGAACAGAAGTCTGCAAATTAGGTGATTCCCACTTCCTAAATAAAACACCATTTTTAAAAATGAGAGAATCCCACTGCGACCAATAAATTTTGGAAACCGAACCTTCAGAAACAACTTCCTGCCAAGAAGGACGCTGATCCTTTTCTTTACCAAGTAAGATCTTCGCTATCGTCGGATCTTCTAACTGATCCTTTCTCCAATTCTCTAAATTATCCGACTCAAAGACAATTCTTCCAACAAATTCTTCCTTCTTCATATCAATTCCGTTGCAATAGCTGCAATTGATTTCTGCATAAGGGCGTCTTGATAATCCATCAGCGTTCCCATGAAGTTTCCCTTTCCGATGAAAAATCTCAAAATCATATTGCTGGATTCGCTCCAACCATCGTGCCATTTGATCTTCAAGATTTTTAAATGACATCAACCATCGTAAAGAAATGTGATCAATTCTAATCACAAATTTACGTCCGTACAAATAGTGATGAAATGACTTTTACGAATCTATAATAGCAAGTAACTCCCGTCGAGTTACACAATACAAAGCGGTAACAAATTGCGCGCAAGCAATTTTATCACGAACTTCATACGTACATTCGGGATACGCTAACTGCGAAAGCCGTTCAATATCAGAGCCCAAGGTAGCCTCATCTTCCCCCAACTTTTGTTTTGTGTTCGTAAATTAAGAATAATAAGACTGAGATAACAATCCTTCCCCAAAGCGCAACTCTAATTTAGACTTTAATTCTGCGTAATCGAGATTTTCAATATTAACGACACACTCCAATACCGCACGCGCCTTTCCTCTAAGACATGAAATGAGAGCGACGCTTTTCGCAGCGTCACTCCACCTATTTGCTCGCGCAATTAACTCAAACTGTGAGAAGAACTCTCTTAGCGGAACAGTCCCGTCAAAAATGTCCGGCTTCAATTTAAAGCCTAATTCTGTGTTAATATTAACTGAATCACGCGCGTCTCTTTCGAAATTAGGCGCAATATTAGGCATAAAATTTCTGTTAATGGGGCGACTTAGCTGGTTATTATCCAGCAGACGAATCCTCTGTTCCATTCCCCGTAACGCCTGTCGCGTTGGCGCAGTTGTGCTTCAAATACAGTTCGCTCCTCATCGTGTTGGCGCAATTGCGTCTCAAAATCGGCTCGCTGCTGCAGCCGCTCCTCGCGTAGCTCACGAATCTCTCGCATCGCTGACTGAAGTGTAATCGCTTCCAATGATGGTCCCGATGTCGTAGCCGCCGTTGAAGTCAATCGACTCCTCTTTCACGTCGAAACTCCTGACCCATCTCTCCCAAGATGTCCGCCGTTGTTTAACAACAACGCTTAGCAACGTTCTCCCGGAATCGAATACAGCATATTCATGAATAACCGCCTTAGACGACCCGCAGGGACGCAACAATATATTGAGCGCGAGATGCACCAACGCTAGCTCAGTAATATAGCTCATTAACATCGCTCGCTGCTCGCTCGTATATATCAATAGTATCGAAGTACCGTACGTATCGCGCCCGACTATTATAATCGCGACTAAGTGATAGTGTACAAGAATCTGTGAAATATATCAATTTATACCTAACGTTCGGGAGTGTCTTATTTCGAGCGTGGACCCTAATCCTTTGGACGTATAAATCCCAAAAGACCTCTTCCTTAGCGGCTAGAGGCACAACAATACTATGTTTACGAAACTGAGACAATTTACACGAATAATTATATATGGTCATTGTCAGATGGTATTTTCATTACATTGATAATTAAATAGTGAGAATACTTACATGTTAATCAATATAAATTCGTTCTTTGTTCTTAATTATTTTCTTTTTGAAAACGCGATTCACTTTTAGAAGGACCGGCTACAATGAGTTATACGTGACTATGCATTATGTATTTTTATGTAGATTGGAAATCCAGAAGTCATGGGCAGAATGCAAAAGGCATAACGCATGCGCTATGATATCTACATTCTGCCGTGAAATACCGTATAGCGCATGCGCTATGGCTTCTGCATTCTGCCCATTGCTCCTGCAATTTTATGTGCTTCCACCTTTATTGGTCAAAACGAAGTTTGGCGGAACCAATAAAAATTGTTATGGGAAGCATAATAATTTAAAAAGAAATGAAATAAGAAAATTACGAACAATTTTTATTTATTTAAATAAGAAAATTACGAACATCATGTACTTTTTTATAAATTTTTGAATTAAAGAATAAAGGAAAATTAACTTGAATATAACAATAATAAAACAATCAGGGGCGGATGGTAACTTTTCGGGGCCTGATGCTAATACTATTTCAAGGGCACTTTTTCCGAGCAGAATAGAAAATTACAATAACATCAAAAAATACTATAAAAACTAATATTTCTATCATAATTTATCGTTTTCTCGTTATTTTGACATCATTATAATTTTCTGTTCTAGATAACAGTTTATGATAACATTTAAACATTTAACATTTAAAATATGTATTTTATTCGGATTGTATATTTATTAATGTTTAAATGTTATCATAAACTGTTATTTAGAACAGAAAATTATAATGATGTCAAAATAACGAGAAAACGATAAATTATGATAGAAATGTTAGTTTTTATAGTAATTTTTTGATGTCATTGTAATTTTCTATTCTGCTCGGAAAAAATGCCCCTGAAATAGTATTAGCATCAGGCCCCAAAAAGTTACCATCCGCCCCTGTCTTACTGCAATAATGTCGATCACATAGATCACCAATTTCGAATTTAGAAGTGCCCCATGCCATCGACTTGTTTTAAAATTAATCATAAGTTTTAACAAAGGCTCGGAATGAAAAGGATTAATATTACAGTGACATACAAAAACTTGACGTACCCGGGGTGCATTATAAGTCACACATTTTTATTAATATATTGATAATGATTTCTGATAATTTTTCCAAATTTTTATTTCATATCGGGCACGCCAAGTTTTTGTATGTCACTGTAATTTTAATTCAGCATCACAAACCGATTCTTCCTCCTTATTTTGATTCAAATTTGAACTACTTTTTGTCAATGACAGATATTTTAATGCCCTCCGATAACATTATATTGCAAAAAGCAACTCCATTCAATTAAACCATCAATTTCCATGTTTCTCATTGCTATAAAAAATAAGTTGAACCATTATGTCAAAAACAGTTAAATAAACTAACAATAAGTCTTGTCCTATAAAGTATTTAATCCAATAAAATAAATAACTTTTATTATATAATTTATAAACAAAATTATTACCTTATTTCTCTTTTTTGGCTAATGCTATATATATAAAATATAAATAAACATTCACATTTTCAGAACCAAAAGTTGCGAGTAATTCCAGATCCGCAAAATGTTTATGGACATTATAAAAGTGCTTCGATATGATTTTATTATTTCATTATTCTACATGAAGCCAATTAAAGAAAATGTATATTTAATGCTGTTGTTTTTATAGTAGATATTGTTATAGAATTCTCACAAGATTTATTTTGCTACGTTAGCATAAATTCGTTGCTCAGACATTTGTAAGTTAACCTAAAAATATTAATCACTTTTATTATATAATTTATAAACAAAATTATTACCTTATTTCTCTTTTTTGGCTAATGCTAAACATTTCTATTTCAGGCTCTAACTCTGATGCTTTCAATTCAACTGTATATGTAATATTTTTGATAAAATTCCAAGATTGGTTTTGTTATATTAACATAGACATACAACTCATTGCTTAGCCATTTGTATGTGACTTAAAAATATATATTACGCATTAATTATATTTATATATATAAGTCTTGTCCCTAGAGAATTTAGTCTAAGAAAATAAATAATGTTCCTTTATTATATAATTTATAAAGAAAATTATTACCTTATTTCTCTTCTTTGACTAATGCTTAACATTTCTATTTCAGGCTCTAACTCTGACGCTTTCAATTCAACTGTATATAATGTAATATTTTTGATAGAATTCCCAAGATTTGTTTTGCTATATTAACATAAATATGCAACTCATTGTTTAGCCATTTGTAAGTGACCTAAAAATATTACGCATTAAATACATTTATATATAAAATATAAATAAACATTCACATTTTCAGAACCAAAAGTTGCGAGTAATTCCAGATCCGCAAAATGTTTATGGACATTATAAAAGTGCTTCGATATGATTTTATTATTTCATTATTCTACATGAAGCCAATTAAAGAAAATGTATATTTAATGCTGTTGTTTTTATAGTAGATATTGTTATAGAATTCTCACAAGATTTATTTTGCTACGTTAGCATAAATTCGTTGCTCAGACATTTGTAAGTTAACCTAAAAATATTAATCATGCATTAATTACATTTATATATAAAATACAAATAAACATTATATACATGAATGCGCGTTTGCATATATAATTACCAGCTTAAAACATGGCCAGCCAAAATCTCCAAATATTCCTTCGATTCTTCCATAATCATTTTCCAACAACAATATATTTATTACAAATATGTTAATTGATAATGATTCACTCCAGTATAAGCATTCGCTCAGTTTCACCAAATAAGTAATGTAACCTAACTTTTTGCTCAATATGACATCGATTAAAAGAAATTATTTTTCTTTCTTGCAATATTCCGCGTTAATTATTTCTTTTCACTTTATTACTTCTCTTCTTTGTTGCACTATTCCACGATATTCTTATCACTTTTCGTCTCTTTATTGTATTATTCCACGATATATACTCTTATAGCCTTAACATTTTTTATCTTATCCGCGCGATATATACTTTTATAAGCTTACATTATTATTTTATACATATGCATGTACATACACAAGATTATCTCTCAAAGTGTATTTGCATACTCAAGCGAATAATCGTACATGAGCGCTGCAAACGCGCCTTGAGGAACAAATTCGCTTTGCGGGTGTGCGTACGTGAGTCTGATTATCTTTATCCTGGAGAAAGATGAAAATGTCACATTTCTGGTATACGATTATCATTCCTCGGATTGACTGCACCAATCTTATTCAAACTGGTCGCAATTGAAAGCTTGCATCCACATTGTGTAAGAAAAGTGCTGTTAGATTTTTTATTACGGCTTTAGTTCCTGAGGAATTTTAATCAAAAATTTATTAGACGTAAAACTCCGGATAAGCTACTTGGCCGCGGCCACTGTATATAGGCAAAACTGTCGACAAGCCGGAAAGAATTTTTTATATACTTGGCGTCGCGACGCTACCGCGTCGCTTGATATTGGGGATGATCAAAGGCTCCAACTATGTCGAGGAAAACACATGCAGTGAGGTGTCGAGAAATAAATCCATTGTAGATTTCGGAGGTGAAAATGCCAATGTTGTTCTGGCAAGATTTGGCAATCCTGAACCCGAATTGA
>NW_021853021.1:7968-25712 GCF_003651465.1 Formica exsecta | reverse complement strand
GCATTCCTGAACCCGAATTGACATTTAGGGAGGAGATAGTTTTTTTCCATCCATCAGTCTAACCTAGAGAGAATTAGCTTTTCCATAAGTTTAAGGTAGCAAGAGATGAGGGATATAGGACAAAATTTTTCTGGAATATGGGATACTAGAGAGTGATGCCAAGTTTTGGGGAAGGATCCTCCTTCTAGTAGACCATTAAAAATATCGAGGAGGATGGGGAAATAAAAGTCTGGAAGTATGGTTAAGAAGTCATAGCCAATTCTGCCCAAGCCTGGGGAAGAGCGAGTTTTCAGACAACTGGATTCAAGCTCAGAAGAATTAAAGGGTTTGTCAAAGAGTTTACATGAGTAGTTAGTGGGGAAATCGGGAATGGAAGAGAATAGTTTGTGTAAGGAAGAGGGAGGGCATAGGGAAGCAATAAAGTTTTTGATGTTATCTGAGGTTTTGTAGTTGGATTTCGAAGGGAGCAAAGAAAGCCCATGGTGTCTTCTTTTGAAACGTTTAATCATGATCCAGATGAAGGAGATGGAAGTTTGGTTGTTAATAGATAGACAGAAGGATTTCCAGCCATTTCTTTTAGTCGACTTAAGAGTACGTTTGGTGATGGCTTTTTGGCGCTTAAGTTCGTTGTAATTTTGAAAGGAAGGGTTCCGTTTGTATAAGGTAAGAGATTTCTTCCTACCAGCGACGGCTTCTTCGCAGTTGTTATTCCACCAAGGAACAGAGAGAGAAGAATGTTTGGAAGGAGAGTTTTTGGAACGATGGGTAGGAGAAGATTTGGAATCATGATTAAGAATTTGGTCTAGGATATGATTGGTGATCATATTTTTGGACGAAGCTGAGAGAAGATAAGTTAAATGAATCTTGAAGTGAGGGAAAGCTAGAGTGAAAAGGTGATATTAAGGATGAGATTAGAGATAAATTGTTTTTTATCAGACTTTTTTAGTTTGAGCTTATGAGAGAAGAAGGATCGTTTTTTAATGAAGAGGTTGATGCTGATGGAAATAGATAGGTGATCGTTGTTCATGGAGTCTGGAAGAACTTCCCAGGAGTAACAATGAAAGAGGGAGGAGGAAGCGAAGGATAGGTCGACAGCGGATTGGAGATGATTAGGATGGTAGATCAAGGTAGCAAAGCCGTCGTTTAGGTGTATGAAGGAGTGTGAGAGAGCAGAGTTTAACAAGTTGGTTCCAGTGTAGTAAGAGCTTTCACATCTCAATCAGTGGGATGGGGGTTGAAATCTCTAGGATGATAGAGATAGGAAAGGTGTTATACAGGGTGTTCTCGGGTTAAATGGCCAAACTTGAAATATGAATTTAGAATCTTAAAACAAGAAAAAATTTTCTTCTGGAAGTATGCTCGCAAACGCTTCGTTCAAGAAATATTGACTTCTGAAGTTATGAACTATAGGAACAAATAATTTCGAAATGTTTCTTTTTATTTTTGTTTTGAAGATCGAAGGTCATTGACAGGCTTGTGTTTGCACTGTAAGCAAAGCTCCGTACATTCGTACCAAATAATTGTTAGTTTGTTGAATGCTTTCGTGGAATAAACTAGTACAATCATGCCTCATACGTATTCGATTAGTGAATATGCCGATATAATATATTTATATGGGTTTTGTGACGGAAATGCTAACGCAAAGCTTTGTTTACAGTGCAAACACAAGCCTGTCAATGACCTTCGATCTTCAAAACAAAAATAAAAAGAAACATATCGAAATTATTCGTTCCTATAGTTCATAACTTCAGAAGTCAATATCTCTTGAACAAAGCGTTTGCGAGCATACTTCCAGAGGAAAAATTTTTCTTGTTTTAAGATCCTAAATTCATATTTCAAGTTTGGCCATTAAACCCGGGAACATCCTGTAGAATTGAAACAGAGAATCCCAGTCGTTAGTTGAGAGTAAATCGCAAGGATATCTATGGAAACAATTAATAATGAGTTTTTATCAGATCAAATAATGACAGTTTGGGAATCAAGACGACCTGGAATAGAGAAATTGCGATCTGGAAGTTTGTAAAAGATGGTGTTCCTTATGGCAAAGGCGAGACCTCCAGAATTACGAGTAAGTGTGTCTTTTCTGATGATTGTGAAGTTATTTAAAGAAAAGAAGTGATAAGAATTATGCCAAGTTTTGGATAAAGCTATAATGTCAAATTCTTGAACAGTAGTACGGAGGAGATCGATTTTATTCGTAATGGAGTGGCAGTTCCATTGAAGGATCTTAAGGGGGGAGATATTGAAAGAAGAATTATGGGGGAACAAGATGTATTCGGCATAGGAATTATTGGGATCGCAGTCTACATTGTATGCAGACTGGAGAAGGGAATAGATGTCATCATATAGATCAAAAGCTTTGAAAAAAGAGGAGTACTGTTTAACGAGATTTGATATATTTAAAAAATAGGAGATTGAAAGTCTAAATTAGGGACTGAGAAGGTGGGAGATTGATGAGATGAAGAAGGAGAATCTGAAGGACAGAAAGCCACGCCTCGGAATTGGGATTGTGGTGTGCATTCATTGGGGCAATGAAAGCATGGGTGGGGAGGTGAAATGATTGGACGAAATGCGTGGGCTGCAAGTGCTGGAGGAAGGAAGGAGGGGGAAGAGGAGAAGCGTTTTGGAATAGGTGTCCTTTTGAGAGAGGTTGAGGATTGAGAATGGAAATGAAAAGAATTCTTTGCAATATCGGCAAATAAACGAGAAAAGAAAGGGAAGGGAGGAAGTGGGGTGGTGATGTTCAAGGGGGAAAATGAGGAATCTGAGGATATACTTAATTCATGGAATTTGGAGAAGTCAAACTGAGAGTTAAGAAGTTAGTTCTGTTATTAATGGTTACGGATAGATATTCTAGCGTCAATAAAAGGGATATTTTTGGCTGCAGCAAGTTCTTTGATTTGTCTTTGGATAATACGTTTAGGACAGGAAAAGTCTTTAGAGTTATGAGGGCAATTAGCATAGGAAGGAGGAAGATTTATTTTAGGACAGGGAGAGCCATTTTCGTGAGAGCGTTCAGAACAGTGGAGACAGCGAGGATGACCTTTGCATTGGGAACTTGTATGACCATAGCGAAGTCATGAGTAGCATATGGAAACCTTGGAAAGGAGAGACTTCGTATCTTACTATACAATAGAAGATATATTTGGAGAGAACTTAACCCTTGAAAGAAGAGATTGTCTTGGATGGAACGTAGCTCACTGATTCAGTGCCACATTCAGATGGGACCGAAATTCTCCTGTTGAGTCTCCTGACATTGATTACGTCGAATGGATAATTTCTTTTTTAATTTCTTCTTCAGAGAATTCTAGAGGAATGTTCTTGATGATGCCTTGTCTCGATGTTCAGAAAGATGGAATGAAAGCTATTAGATTATTGGCTTTAAGAACGGAATTTTTTATGAGATTATTGACAGCTTCACGGGTTTTCATTTGAATTGAAATCTTTAAATATCTATATAAGTTTTTTGATTTCAATGATATCTTGTTTAGAAGAAACACTAAGGATTCGGCCAACAGTTAGAAGATGTAAAGAAGAGTTAGTGTTGACGAGGGGTCGAACAAAAACATCGAAAGGTCTTTGACAATGGTTATCATATTTATTAGCTAGTAGAATTTCATTAAGAGAGGTAGCATTATTTAATTTTTTAGCCTTCGAAACGGAGATTACTTCTGTAGAGGAAGAAGGAATAGAAATGTCAATACAACGTTTTCTTTTCGGAAAACCGGGTTCACCTGAGATTAGAGATTTATTTGAAATCGTGAAAGCGAGGGGATTGCTGCTCCTTACCGTATCAGAAGAATCAAGTAAAGCATAATCCATAATTCTGATCAAAATTCTGATCATCGTTAAGAAGGAGAGTATAGGCGGGAAATGAACTGTTTAAGGCGTTTAAGGAGTTTACCGTTTTCTGTGTTTCATAAAGAGTATTGGTAAGGAGAGGAGGAAGATCAAAAGAACGCTGTGGGGAAGTTAAGGAACCTCCAGGATCATGAGTCGAGGGCATAATGAGGAAAAGTTATGCACAAATACCAAGCAAGATAGCGACAGACAAAACGCTGCGTGCAGCGCACAAAGAGATGATGCGTATTTATGTAAAGAACATACTTATCACAGCACACTTTAGAAGATTCGAACATGAGAAGGCTCTAGAAAAGAAAAGAGCTCTGAAAAGAGCTGATTAACGAGGAATCTCTAACTAATCACACACCTGTAAAGCACGAGCGCGAATGCGATGTTATTTGTATAATGGCTGATGCTCGAATCCCCGTCTACGACTTATATTTGTCGTAAATTGTTACGTTGCTATATGCTCAAACCCTTACGCTTCTTTCCACTCTTTTCGCGCCAATTCAATATCCTTAAAGGTTAGTAACTAGTATAATTTTTGTGCTGTTGTTAATTTTTATCTTTTAATTGGAAAGTTAAATTAAATCCTTTATTGCAAATAATTAAAAAAATCAACATATTAAGTAATTAAACACTATTCATATGATCAAAATAAATTAATATAGGCTCTTATGAATATATCATACGAAGGTGGGAAAAGGCAATCAAGAGCCAGCGCGATAATTTATGCGCATGTTTTATTACAATCAAATTATATTGATATTTTAACTATTGTAAGTGATAGACACAATCACGAAAAATGCTTTTTGTCAAATACAATTATATCACAATTGAAACAAAATAGAATATTCGTAGCGGCCGCGATACATTCGAACGGAGAACACACACACATAGCTGAACACAATAAAAAAGTACTCACTTAATAATAACAAGAAATTATATTTAATCAATATAATACAAGCAAAGCTTTCTCGTACGAGAAATAACGCGCGGATTATCAAACGCGAAAAGATATGCATCGAGCGACTCCTTTATTGTAGAAAATTGAAGCAAGCGGCTTCGATCTCGAATGAAAAAAACGTAATCGCAATCGGCACTACCGCGAGCGTCGGATAGGCGAAAAAACGTTGAGTGCGAGAGAAAGACTCTAGACGCTTTGAGAGAAAGATCACGACTGCATCTTGTGGAGCGTCGTCAAGGGCACTTACTCATTTATTTTATTTATCATCCCAACCGTTCGGCGCTCACCCATGTTGTGGTTTGCAAGCCATCCGACGGACACGTGATGAATGTGTGTCAATGAACTTAAGGATAGGTGTTCTAATTTTTTGTCTGTATTCGCTTTAATTCGAACATCCCGCCTGCCTCATTCGGCGCGAATTGCCGTGGACGATGTCCACGGTTAACTATGTTTTCGATTGGTAAACGGATATAATTGTGAGATCATAGTGAACGACTATTGTTAAGATTCTCGCATGAGTATTAAGATACATTCTAAATCTAAATACGCGTAGGTTTGAAAAAAAATAGAAACGCGATAAGTTGTAGAATACATTAGAGCGCGATTAACTCATTCAGAGCGCTATCCTTGGTTGAATGCTCGTACTCGTCTGAGTCGGGAAGGAAGTTGAGTCAGTTTACTGGTCTTGTGAATTCTGACGTCACCGTCCATATAGTCACTACTCAAACGAGGCCATCCTCTTCGCAATGGATGCGATCGATCCTTGCCAGAGGCCACTTGATTGGGAGAAACGCTTCCTTCCTAAAAATGCAAAGGCGTCCTACATTGATGGTGGAGTCGCTTTTCCATCACTTGGGTTGGTGGTTCATCGTATGAAGATATTCCGCAGACCAGCGTTCCCAGAAGTGATTTCGCAGTCGTTGCAGCAACTGCCAGCGAGTTAAGCGATTGCTCGACCTCTCAAGTAGTGATGGTTCGGGTATCGCATTGAATGCAGTCCCGATCAGGAAATGACCAGACGTCAGGTCGGTCATGTCATCTGGGTTTTCGGACAAAGCTTGTAACGGTCTCGAATTCAGACACGCTTCGATTTGAGGGAGAAGCGTAGACATCTCCTCGAAGGTGAAGGTGACATCGCCTAGCACTCGTCAAAGTTGAGTTTTGGTCGATTTAATAGCTGCTTCCCATAGCCAGCCAAAATGGAGCGCCGCCGGAGGGTTGAAACGCCACTTGATGTGCTCGCGCGCGAGTTTATCAGCGATGTGGCGTGCCTTCTGATTAGTGGCGGCAAAGAGTGTCCGTTGTTCTTTATCTTCATCAATGAAATTAGTATCGCAATCGCTGTAAATGGTTAGGTTAGGTTAGATTAGGTTTGGCACATACCTCGGCGGGAGATAAACCGCCTCAATGCGGCCAGGAAGGCGTCGGCTGTGTAATCTGAAACGACCTCTAAGTGCACGGCTTTGCTATTTAGACACATAAAGACGGCAATAAAGACTTAGCAGCTTTTGTGGCCTCGCCCTTTCGTGGTTCTTAGCATAATCGGTCCCGCGTAGTCCAGGTCCATGTGAAGGAACGCTCTCGAGGACGTCACTTGAAAGCGAGGAAGGTCGCTCATCGGTTGTTGTGTTGAAGTCGCCCACCATCGCAGACAGTGCAGGACCGGTGGGTGATCTGCTTGACGGTTGCTTGTCCCCGTGGTATCCAGAAGCGTTGTCGCATCAATCCGAGGATGAGCTGAACGCCTTCATTCAGCGTTCGCGTAACACGCTTCGATCCACAAGGTCGTCAGGTATGATTCCCGCGAAAGTATAACGGGATGCTTCTAGTCATATGCGAGGAGCGCGTACTTGATCCTGTCGCCGACACGAAAAATTGCCTCTGATCTCGGAATGGATTCAGGCAAAGAAATGGACTCCGTTTTGGTAAGGCTTGATTCTTCGCCATTGCAACAAGCTCGCTCGAATATTCCCAGGTTTGAACGATACGGACTCAGACATCTAGCGCTTCATTCACTTCATCGACTGATAGATTGATAGTCCCGGTCCACCACTACTGTAACAATTGAAATTACCGACAGCGGCACCACGCGCTGTGATGCGCAATAAAATGTGAACAGAGAAATACCTGATTAGCATAGACGGTTTGTTATCGCTACGCTGCGATAATACTACGAAGGAGCTCGTACGCTGCTCCGGTCTGGAAGTATCGCTAGCGCCGGAGCAGCGGTCCAAGGGCCGGCAGTCGGTCCCCTTCATTAGAGGTAATTGTCAACCAAGTCGCCAGGAGATAGGCCTCGAGAAGCGCAGTCAGCAGAGTTATCCTGTCCAGGAACATGATGCCATCTCGCCTCTGGTGAAAAGATTACTAACGAACGTTTCAGTTTCTCCCTTTAGACTCACCTTCAAATAATGCAATTTCTCGTCTTCCGTGATGGAGGTCTCTTTTCTAATAACGAACTGAAGAAGATGTCAGAAAGGCAGCCAATCCTCATACCTGCCCGAGAATTGCGGCAATTGAATGTGAGGAAGTGTGTACATGAATGAGATGGCGACGATCCCGTGGCTGCCAAGATATCTCTCGTTTCATTCCGCGAAGTTAGAGAACTCTTCATCGTTAGCAATTGAGTTTTCTGACGTAGGAATGTCTCCTCCATTGGCCCGGCGAAATCCAGTTTACCATAGTCTGATTCTTGCAAGGCTTCCCAGAACCGCGAACAAAGTTCGTCATGCTGCCTCTTGACCTTTTCCTGATACTGTTCAATCCGTTGAATGCGGGTATCAACAGCCTCCGCGGTTATATTCGCGGCGCCAATTTTTCGCAGATTTTCAACGACGCGGCCGATGCGGTTTAGCAACTCGACTTGCCCGCGGATGATACCTTCCATATTCATGCTTATGATCGTATCTCACTTAACAACGTTCAGGAGTATCGTTTTAATAGTAGGAAATACGTGAATATAAACAGGTTAACACAAGTTTTACAACAAAATGGACTTTCTACCTCCAAGCTCCCAGCCAGCAATCTACACAGTAATTAAACTTACGACACATGAAACAAATTAAATTAATTTGCTCTTTCATAATATGCATTTTTCATAATTTGCTCCATTTTACTTTTTTTATAAGCAAATGATAAAATTAATAAGAATGTAAACGTCAATATAAGGAAAAATCATTAAAATTTGTAGATTCTCAAGGTACAGAAAATTGCGCCATTTTTGTTTGAATTTGCTCCACCTTTAGAAACTAATTATCTAGAGTATTTATTAAGAAAAAAATAAATAATTATTTTATGCATGTTGCGGGATGCCAAGAAATTGTGTGCATGCGCAAAAGTATTTTGCGCCTGCGCAATAAAAATCCAACAAACACATAACAGCTATATAACATTAGAATAAAAAATATAAATAACAGCTGTTATTTATTATAAAACATGTTATATATCATCTGTTTACTGTTGTTATATAATATATGTTAAAATAGTCGTACTCACACATTTTCGCGAGCAAATACGAAACGTTAAGGTACAATTTCATGGTGTCGCTTGTCGCAGCGATGAGTGGTCACGTGACCGAATTCTCCCCCATTTTGTCAGCGTTCTTGTCGCCAAGCGACGCCGCTAAAAAGTTGAATTGAACCCAATTTTTAGTGACGTCGCTCTCACGCAATAAATGTAAAAATGAGTTTAAATATGGAACTGCAAAATGTAAGTACAATAAATAAATAAATAAATAATGTTTCTTATATTTATTAGATTAAAATACCGAGATTAAAAAATCGAATAAACAATTAGTCGAATGTATGATCCAGTTTGTTATAATTTTGAAGTTAACTATGATCACATATACAGCAGAATAAAAATTGTTAAAATTGCGGTAATTTCATGAAATTTTCAGATAGCTGTCGTACATACTTGTGGAATATGTGAAGTAATTATTGATGAAAAGAGCATTCCGACTCATGGTTGTGTGGAAGCATACACTCGGTTGTTCATTGATGAAAATTTTTACTTCTATCCAGTAACAGGTATAATATATATATGTATTTATGTATATGTATTTATTAAAATTTACACTATTATTTGTAGATGATAACCGCATTATTCGACGAAGCCTTGTCGACAACGAAGAAGTCGTCCTGCCGGTTCGTGAAAACATTCCAGATAAATAGAAACTGATTGAAATCCTGAAAGTTGCAGTAATAAATTTGCATTTTCTAATGAAATTGATTTTAGGAACTATTAAAATGCTTTCGGCAATAAACAAACAGCGGGAAAATGAAAGTAGATCTCTCAATAAAAGAGATAATCGAAGAGCCATGAAGTCTACGTTGAATTACAACGACGAGGAACTCTAAATTTTATCGTTCAGGAAAGAAGATCTCTCTGGGATTTTACTATTCCACTAGAGCAACGATGCCAACGGTTGACAAAAAAACTGTGGGATGAAGTGTCTGAAATATTGGGAGGTAAAATAAAACGTTCATTCGCGACTGAAATACTTAAAGAAAAATTTCTCTTACAGGTAAACTTAGCGGGGAAGAAGCAAAAAAGAAATTTAAAAATTTACATGACGCCTACTGACGAATAATTCATACAGAAAATCACCCTAGTGGACTATCACCCTATAAAAAAATGGCACCATTATGACTCCATGGAATTTCTGCGCGACTTATGCCTTGTCAAAAAGTAAAAATTAAATATTTTGATTATGTACGCTTTCGAACTGTTTTGTTTCTGACTTCTAATTTTTATATTTCTATGGGAAAAGCATCTAATATTGATGTTGATGATTCTTCAAGTAATATTGGCGAATCAATAAATAATGGTGATACGATTGGCGATGACAACGATCAATCAGAGTTAGAAGCATCAGGTACTTGATCTACATTAATATCTGTCTGGAATAATAAAAGCGTTTGATTATTATCATTTGATCAATAATCAAAATATAATAACATTAATAATAATAATAAACAACCAATAAATTGCAGGTGCGCCAATTAAAAGAAAGAAGAGTTCGGGCCAGCAGTCCAATGCACTGGAAAGAATTGCTGATTCGCTCTGTCAACCACCAACTTCATTTGAAATACCGGCAGCACTCAAACTCGATGAAATTGATTCCACTCTAGAAGTTATTGGATGCAGGGTGAGAAAGATGAATAGTACGAATCAGTTAGATGTCATTCAGCATATAATGAATCTAACTTATGATATACTTAAAGGAGAACATTAAGCTTTATTGATTATTATATTTTTACAAAGTTACAATAAAGTTATATATGTTTATAATAAAGTTTAAATCAGTGAACGATAATAAAAATTAACAATGATGGAATTGCCATGGTATGGCACCTTCACTATTAAAATATTTACAAAATTTTTCTCGAATCTGCATTGCTCGACAAGAACTATTATTAGAACCGCACTGAGTTATGTCTACAAATGCATTATTATCTATGCAACCTCTCCAAGAGCCTGGAACAAAGCCGTCATCATCTTCCTCAATTAGTGTTGGAGTAACATATTCATTTTCACCAATATCTCTTCGACGAATCCAATTATGAAGGCATACAATAGGCTTTAACAATTGAAATTGTTTTTTCCATACTGCAATTGATCGGTCGCTTCAAAAAATTCTCCATTGGCTGACTAGGATACCAAACGTATTTTCGATTGTTCTTCTGGCTCGACTCAATCGATAGTTATAAATATTTCGCTCGTCATTTAAACCGCCTTTTCCTGGATAAGGCCGGAGCAAATAATCCGTCAATTGAAAGGCTTCATCACCCACCAGAACATATGGTAAAGGTGGTCCACCTGGGCTGAGAGGTTCTGGTGCAGGTACATTCATTTCCTTTGAATGGAATTTTAGACCCATCTTTGAATCTTTAAAAATACCACCGTCACTGCGGCGACCATAGGCTCCTATATCGACAAACGTGAACATATATTGTGCATCACAGATTCCGAGGAGCACAATACTATGACTATTTTTATAGTTATAATAAGATGATCCTGCGTTAGGTGGACACTGGAAAAAGAATAATAATTTAGGCATCAAACTTGTGAACTATAATAATAAATGTAGCATTGATCAGTAATATAACCTCAATAATAACATGTTTGCCATCAATTGCTCCTATGCAATGATTGAAATTCCATTTCTCTTTAAATTCTTTAGCAAGGTGTAGCCACTCCTCTGTAGTTTTTGATGGTGGGATCACTTCCTGACGAATAGAGTTCCATATAGCATCGCATGTTTCACCTATAATGTGGCTTATTGTCGATACTCCAGCGAGATAATGATATGACATTGAATGCATCGAATCACCAGTTGATAAATATCTAAATATAATTAGATCAAATATGATTATTTTTTGAATTCATAACGTAATGCAATTATAAATAAGGACAAACAAACCTCAATGTTATAGATAGTCGCTCTGCAGGAGATAATGGTTCTCTAATCACGGTTTGTTTAGTGATTGAAGGTGCCACTAAATGTAACAATTCCTCAAATTGCGTAGCTGTCATACGATAATAATTTCTGAACTTCTCTGGTGTTAAGCCCGGTCTACAATGAGTCGTTAGTCGTTAGTCGCAAGCAAATTAACCAACCACAGTCTATTATTCCAAGAATATTCTAGGAATAATCGACTGTGGTTGGTCAATTTGCTTGCGATTAACGACTAACGACTCATTGTAGACCGGGCTTAACACCAGAGAAGTTCAGAAATTATTATCGTATGATAGCTACGCAATTTGAGGAATTGTTACATTTAGTGGCACCTTCAATCACTAAACAAACCGTGATTAGAGAACCATTATCTCCTGCAGAGCGACTATCTATAACATTGAGGTTTGTTTGTCCTTATTTATAATTGCATTACGTTATGAATTCAAAAAATAATCATATTTGATCTAATTATATTTAGATATTTATCAACTGGTGATTCGATGCATTCAATGTCATATCATTATCTCGCTGGAGTACCGACAATAAGCCACATTATAGGTGAAACATGCGATGCTATATGGAACTCTATTCGTCAGGAAGTGATCCCACCATCAAAAACTACAGAGGAGTGGCTACACCTTGCTAAAGAATTTAAAGAGAGATGGGATTTCAATCATTGCACAGGAGCAATTGATGGCAAACATGTTATTATTGAGGTTATATTACTGATCAATGCTACATTTATTATTATAGTTCACAAGTTTGATGCCTAAATTATTATTCTTTTTCCAGTGTCCACCTAACGCAGGATCATCTTATTATAACTATAAAAATAGTCATAGTATTGTGCTCCTCAGAATCTGTGACGCACAATATATGTTCACGTTCGTCGATGTAGGAGCCTATGGTCGCCGTAGTGACGGTGGTATTTTTAAAGATTCAAAGATGGAAAGATCTCTCTGGGATTTTACTATTCCACTAGAGCAACGATGCCAACGGTTGACAAAAAAACTGTGGGATGAAGTGTCTGAAATATTGGGAGGTAAAATAAAACGTTCATTCGCGACTGAAATACTTAAAGAAAAATTTCTCTTACAGGTAAACTTAGCGGGGAAGAAGCAAAAAAGAAATTTAAAAATTTACATGACGCCTACTGACGAATAATTCATACAGAAAATCACCCTAGTGGATCGGCTAGACCTCTCCCTACAAAAAAATGGCACCATTATGACTCCGTGGAATTTCTGCGCGACTTATGCCTTGTCAAAAAGTAAAAATTAAATATTTTGATTATGTACGCTTTCGAACTGTTTTGTTTCTGACTTCTAATTTTTATATTTCTATGGGAAAAGCATCTAATATTGATGTTGATGATTCTTCAAGTAATATTGGCGAATCAATAAATAATGGTGATACGATTGGCGATGACAACGATCAATCAGAGTTAGAAGCATCAGGTACTTGATCTACATTAATATCTGTCTTTAATGTTTGCCAAAGTGGTCTCCGCAGAAACCAGAAATGTAGGAATAATATGTGACCTTTATGGAATAATAAAAGCGTTTGATTATTATCATTTGATCAATAATTAATATATAATAACAATAATAATAATAATAAACAACCAATAAATTGCAGGTGCGCCAATTAAAAGAAAGAAGAGTTCGGGCCAGCAGTCCAATGCACTGGAAAGAATTGCTGATACGCTCTGTCAACCACCAACTTCATTTGAAATACCGGCAGCACTCAAACTCGATGAAATTGATTCCACTCTAGAAGTTATTGGATGCAGGGTGAGAAAGATGAATAGTACGAATCAGTTAGATGTCATTCAGCATATAATGAATCTAACTTATGATATACTTAAAGGAGAACATTAAGCTTTATTGATTATTATATTTTTACAAAGTTACAATAAAGTTATATATGTTTATAATAAAGTTTAAATCAGTGAACGATAATAAAAATTAACAATGATGGAATTGCCATGGTATGGCACCTTCACTATTAAAATTGGTCTCCGCAGAAACCAGAAATGTAGGAATAATATGTGACCTTTATGGAATAATAAAAGCGTTTGATTATTATCATTTGATCAATAATTAATATATAATAACAATAATAATAATAATAAACAACCAATAAATTGCAGGTGCGCCAATTAAAAGAAAGAAGAGTTCGGGCCAGCAGTCCAATGCACTGGAAAGAATTGCTGATACGCTCTGTCAACCACCAACTTCATTTGAAATACCGGCAGCACTCAAACTCGATGAAATTGATTCCACTCTAGAAGTTATTGGATGCAGGGTGAGAAAGATGAATAGTACGAATCAGTTAGATGTCATTCAGCATATAATGAATCTAACTTATGATATACTTAAAGGAGAACATTAAGCTTTATTCTCCTAGCAATGCAGATTCGAGAAAAATTTTGTAAATATTTTAAAGTACGAATCAGTTAGATGTCATTCAGCATATAATGAATCTAACTTATGATATACTTAAAGGAGAACATTAAGCTTTATTGATTATTATATTTTTACAAAGTTACAATAAAGTTATATATGTTTATAATAAAGTTTAAATCAGTGAACGATAATAAAAATTAACAATGATGGAATTGCCATGGTATGGCACCTTCACTATTAAAATATTTACAAAATTTTTCTCGAATCTGCATTGCTCGACAAGAACTATTATTAGAACCGCACTGAGTTATGTCTACAAATGCATTATTATCTATGCAACCTCTCCAAGAGCCTGGAACAAAGCCGTCATCATCTTCCTCAATTAGTGTTGGAGTAACATATTCATTTTCACCAATATCCCTCCGACGAATCCAATTATAAAGGCATACAATGGCTTTAACAATTGAAATTATTTTTTCCATACTGCAATTGATCGGTCGCTTCAAAATTCTCCATTAGCTGACTAGGATACCAAACGTATTCTCGATTGTTCTTCTGGCTCGACTCAATCGATAGTTATAAATATTTCGCTCGTCATTTAAACCGCCTTTTCCTGGATAAGGCCGTAGCAAATAATCCGTCAATTGAAAGGCTTCATCGCCCACCAGAACATATGGTAAAGGTGGTCCACCTGGGCTGAGAGGTTCTGGTGCAGGTACATTCATTTCCTTTGAATGGAATTTTAGATCCATCTTTGAATCTTTAAAAATACCACCGTCACTACGGCGACCATAGGCTCCTACATCGACGAACGTGAACATATATTGTGCGTCACAGATTCTGAGGAGCACAATACTATGACTATTTTTATAGTTATAATAAGATGATCCTGCGTTAGGTGGACACTGGAAAAAGAATAATAATTTAGGCATCAAACTTGTGAACTATAATAATAAATGTAGCATTGATCAGTAATATAACCTCAATAATAACATGTTTGCCATCAATTGCTCCTGTGCAATGATTGAAATCCCATCTCTCTTTAAATTCTTTAGCAAGGTGTAGCTGGCATATGAAATCACGTGACTCATTTGTCGCTGAATATGAGCGACGAGCGACACCATGAACATGTACCTTATTGCTGTGCGACGTGCAATGCGCATTATCTCGCATTTGAATTTTACTCATGAGAATTATATAAAGCTCGCAAAGATCAACTGACAGGATATATAAAATGTAATTATTTCAATCAGTTCAATTTCTGATGCAATCCCAACATAGGGAATTCAGATATTACGAGATATTTTATTTTTTATATCAAAATATGTCAGATTAAGATATAAAATAACTCAAAAAATACTTAATGAAAAAATACTTTATTATAGTGTTTTGAAAAGCTCTTGAGATAAGCTATAAGAATATGTAATGAAAAATAGGGGGTTTCATTTGAAAAATTCAAATTGATATTTATGTGACCTTGACGGTGCTATTCAAAGTCATACTAATATTATTATATAATGCGCCACTTAGAGCTCTACAACTTTTGCATGAAACATTTTTCACGAAAATGCGTTGTTTCCTCAAAAAACTGCTGATACGGGCGCTCTGTTACACCCTATATATAAAGTAATATTTATAACTGCACTTTAAAAAACGTATATATCTGTCCCTAACAGCACATGATATCATTCGAATATTCTGTACTGATACTGTGAATATACGTTATATATGTAGTATACTAAGAACATTCCTATAACATTTCTTACAGTATATTATTTCTCGTATATTCTCAAGATATACTTATAATATCTCTTACAGTATATTATTTCTTGTATATTTTCTCGTATATTTTTAGAATATACTTATAATATCTCTTACAGTATATTATTTTTCGTATATTCTCGTATATTCCCAGAATATACTTTTGAGTTACGCAGAATTTAATAGTGAGATATCAGAAGCGTCTGATGGCGCTGGCATCGCGGTAGCGCGTAGTCGTCTAGCGGGCCATGAGATAATTCAGTATTATTTGTTGGCGGGAAAGTGAGCAAGAGTATCCTAGTGTATGTGAATAATCCTTGTGTCTTCGTGTTCGCAAGGAAAAGAGAGATCGTTTGGTTGAGCTTTTAGTGCTCAGGGTCTGTTGACCGTTCTGGGTTTTTGCATTAAGCTCATCTGCAGTGGACTCTATAAGAGCAAGTAATATTTTCAGCAAATACACGTGGCATTGTGAGACAAAGGCCTAGTCGGCCATAATAGCTGTGTTTCTTCTCGGTGTGTTCTTTGTCTCAGCGAGAACTTGGCTGACGCCGCTTCTTCACGGTCAATGACTACATCGTTTTAATCAGAGGTAATCCTTTTTCTTTTTTACATTATATTCTATCATTTATATACAGAGTGTTCCGTAAAGATCGTAACAACGCTTAAGAGTAAATTCTTGATATCATTTGGAGATGATTTTTCCTTAACGAAAATATCGAGACAGATCATCATTTTTTGCAAGTTTCCAATTTTTTCCATCATATATCTTTGTAACTAAGCCTTAAATTAAAATTCTGTCTCTATTAAAGTAAACTCTATTTGAAATTAACTAAAGAATATGGTTTTAACTCTCTAAAGTTTAGTTTGCAAAAAGCCCTTCTTTTTGAATCGCTGTAAAAAGCTCTTCTTTTTTAATCGAAGTATATTCTTATGTGATATTCCTGTTATGTTACAGTGTTATTACACAGACTGATAACAAGGTGGCGGTCTACATTACATAATTAAAGATCTGTGACAAGTGGAAGAACAATATTTGAGCTTGCGGCGAAGAGACCAGAAGATTTAATAAATCAAGTAAGTTTTATATAATTTTTAAATTTTGATTTTATAGTGAAATTAATTAAGCCATTTTAAATTGCAATTAGTTTTTACAATGATTTGAAGTTGACTCATTTAAGGCCCTCGCATAATCAAAAATATAGGGAACAGAGAACAGATATTAGAGATAAGGAATTGACTTGGCTTCTGTTAAAGTAACTATCTTTTCAATTTTCCAGGTTATGTAGTATGAGTAGGTGAGATAGGCCGCCTCTAACTCACTTTGACAATGAGAGCGAGAGAGATGGATAGAGAGATAGAAAAGGATAGAGATATGAGTTAGAACAGTTTGTAGACGACCGAGAGGGGAAGCGCGGATAGGGGGGAAGAGGAGGGGGTACGTATGGCGAGAAGGGAAGCGGGGCGAGGGGGGTCGGGGGAGCGCGTGACGTCACGGGAGGGAGCGGATATGAATCGCTAAGATTGCCCGTGAGATGGCGCTCGGCTCGATCGGGGGTCGCGCTTACCGACTCGCCCTACGTACCCCCCTCTTCTCCCCCCTGTCCACGCGTCTCCCTCGGCCGTCAACAAACTCTTCTAACTCATATCTCCATCCTTTTCTATCTCACCATCCATCTCTCTCGCTCTCATAAAAGTGAGTTAGCGCCGGCCTATCTAGACGCCCAACAAAATCAACGAGATCGCCCGGGAGATGACGCTCGACTCGATTGAGGTCGCGATTTCTCCCGGCGCGATTTCTCCCGGCGCGATTTGACCTTGGCGCGACTTGACCTTGACGCGACTCGTTCCTTAAGGAGGTGACGGCGATCTCTCGCGCTGCTTTTAGCGCGTGATCCGTTATCGCGATTCTTAAGTTCCGCGAGCGGACGCTGATATATGGCGCCGAGGGAGATGGATAGAGGAAAGGTTAGCGGCGATACGAGCGCGCTTATCGCTCGAGCGAGATAGCGAATCGTTGAAAGGTTGTGGAATAAAGAGAGATTGTGTTTTTGCGCGAGAGGAGGAGCGTTTTTATTGTTTTTCTTTTACAATATTTTTAATATATTAATAATGTGATAATACGAGTATGCGAATAAGCGTATCACGATTCTCCGAAGAGCAGAGCCTGCAGCTCGCAATCGCCGATATCGTTGCGGTCGAAGTTCTCGTTATCGCGTATCATCGTGGGAATAAGCGCTGAATCGTGAGCGCCTGCCGCGATATCGAGAAAACGAGTCAGCTTGTTATCCACATGCGCGGTTAAACC
>NW_021853021.1:4700-7075 GCF_003651465.1 Formica exsecta | reverse complement strand
TTAATTTTAACTTGCTCCGCTCGTAATACCTTGATTTCATAGTTGCTAGGAACCTTATTATTGAGTAATTCCATAAGGGATCCCATCCTTTCCTGCACCCCTGCCGGCCGCCGCACCGCCTTGCAGACGCCCACCATCTCAGCCTGCCTTACAGCCATTACAGGTGTAGTGCCTCCCGCCATCAATCTCTCCTTCCATCTTCATTTTTTAATATTTTTTGATATTATTATTCCGTGCGCTGATGATAGCCCCAAAAAAAGGGCCGAAACGTTCGCTTTACGATACAATTGAGATACAATTGAGATTTTGTTTGTAATAAACTTTTATGCGCTGTGCTCTCATTGCCATTGTATCTCATGCTTAACTGATATATAAACATATTTTATTATATTTATATTTGATTATATAAATTTGGTAAATATACATAATAGATCACATCTTACCGATTTTATCGCCACTTGGATATGATATAAGGGAGATTGTTCTGAATAATTTTCCGCAAAAATCAAATGGTGAACGGCATTAGTTTAGGAAATATAACAAATTAAAATTTGACCATCTTAATATTTTTCTTTATATATTATGAAATAATAGGAAGAATGAAGTTTGTGTACGTCGTACTAATGTATTTGTCATTTTCTAACTAGAAAAAGTTTTGTTTACAATCATTGCAAAGTGAATGCATGGAGGAGAGGCTCTGCATCCCCGCCCCGAAAAATTCTAACCTAACGCAAACCAATTTCTATTTTTTGAATAAAAATTAGATTTGCATTTGGTCAGTTTTTTTTGCGGGGGGAGGGTGGAGATGCAGGGGGAGAGGCTTTGCCTCTCGCCCACGCTTAAAAGTCGTAAACAGACTTTCGTTGTAAAAACAATGGATTAGTACAGCGTAAACTTACTATACGAGTGAAGCGAGGGGGGGATTTAAGGCGGGAGGAGGCACGAACCAAGCATCCATCTCTTCCGTGGCAGCGGCACTGTCGTGTCTGTGTAGGGCGTTTACACACTTCCTCAGCCCGACAAATAATTGTTAGAAAACAACATTTGCGGGTCTGAAAAAATATGCGAGGTACAAGTGGCTGAATCGGGAATCGAACCCGAGTCTTTCGCTTTCCGCTCAATGGATGCAGTGCCGATTGTCACGGAGAGACGAAATCCCCAGCACGTCTCCAGAGCGGTCCAAATCATAACGATTGAAAATTGGCGCCCGTAGCCGCTCAGCGATGAGTCTTGACTCACCACCAGTATGAATGGAAGCCTCCTTGAGTAGTCCATCCTAAACCACTACGCCTAAGCAGCCCCCTCTTCTGCTCCCAATTAATAATACGATCTTCCACCGTCACCACGTGGTGGATCTAGTGGACAGATTACCAGCACTTACGCTGGCACAGATGTACACCGCAGAGTGAAGCGAGGGGGGGATTTAAGGCGGGAGGAGGCACGAACCAAGCATCCATCTCTTCCGTGGCAGCGGCACTGTCGTGTCTGTGTAGGGCGTTTACACACTTCCTCAGCCCGACAAATAATTGTTAGAAAACAACATTTGCGGGTCTGAAAAAATATGCGAGGTACAAGTGGCTGAATCGGGAATCGAACCCGAGTCTTTCGCTTTCCGGGCAACTGCTCTTACCACTGAGCTATTCAGACCTCGCACCTTACGCCATTCTAACACAGTACATACGACTCCAGAGCGATGTTGGAATCTCGCTCAATGGATGCAGTGCCGATTGTCACGGAGAGACGAAATCCCCAGCACGTCTCCAGAGCGGTCCAAATCATAACGATTGAAAATTGGCGCCCATAGCCAGAATATCCTCTATGCTCAACTTAACTGGAAATTGATTCTTGATATCGGGTATATATGGAAACATTATCGAGTCGTTGCGCATGCTGTGTTGTAGACCCAAAGCGTGGCCAATCTCGTGCGTCAGCGTTTGCAACAAATGATGCGTGTTGGGAGGATTTTTATTTAGATACACGTGCCACGGTTCTGAATCGTCAACGTGTACCTCTGACGCGAAATCGGTCATTCCAGAGGGAAAGAACGCGTGAGCTAGGGCTCCCCCGGGACCGTCGAAGGTCGCCGGGCAAATGCCTATATTCCTGCAATTCGCGTAAGTGTGCGCGCCCGTTTGATACGATATCAATATATCGGGTTGCAGCGGATCGCGCGCGAAGGTTAGCAACGAATTCACCGCCCATAATGCGAACGCCGCTTCGGCCGTTCGCGAGAGTTCCTCGCTAGCTACCTGAAAATTCCACGTGAGGCGCGTTTTCGGCCATTTTCGCGCCTGGCCAGCTCACGCGTGATCGGGAATATCCGCAAAACCGCATCGCGATTTACGCATAAGGCTAAGCGTAACGGCGTCTAACTC
>NW_021853021.1:2492-4430 GCF_003651465.1 Formica exsecta | reverse complement strand
AAGAACGCGTGAGCTAGGGCTCCCCCGGGACTGCCTATATTCCTGCGATATCGTTGACGAATTTGACGCGGGTGGGGGAAGAGAAAACGCGATTCGTTCGAAAAAGAGTCGCAGTTCGCCCCGATTAGAGGGACGCGACCTTTCGATGATGAGCGAATATCGGCCGAGCGTCTGGGATGCGCGTTATCTAGCGGACGCTCGAGTTCCTCTCGCGGTTTTACTTTTTTATTATTTCTATTTTTATTATTCGTTTATCTTCTAAGAAGAACACTTGACGAGCGATTAGAGAAACGTACCCTTTCCGGCGACGATAAACATTGATCGCGTATCCGGTATGCGCGTTATTTAGCAGGCGCTGGAGTCCCTCTTATCACATTATTTTTTGTTATATATTTTCCTCTATATCTATTTTTATTACTTGTTTATCTCCGCTCGTACCGCGGCATCCGCGCGTCGATCTTTATAAACGCGAGATCGTTTCGAGAAGCGTCAAAGTATTCTCGCTCGCGAAATAGTAAAGTGACTAGTCGACGAAGCGCGAAACGGTATAAGAGCAAAGTGGCGAGGTGTGAAATAACGAGAATTAAAATCAGTCGCGAACTACTCGATATGGAACGAATCGAGCAGATAATTAACGCGGCCGATTATATTAATGTGAACGGTGATTTAATTACAATAAAGTCTTACGTTTTGGGAGATCTCGCCTCGGATTTGCGCGAGGAGGCGCGAGGCATTATCGAGAACAGTCCGGATTTGCTCAGACTGAACTTTCAGCTGGATGGAGACATCGATATCGCGCGTTCAATGTAAGTATTCGATTAAAATTTTTATAATACTTTTTTATAATAAATTATAATTTGTAATAATCCTTTTACTTTTTTACTTTAGACAACAGATAGAAGATTGTATAAGAACGGCGCGAGAATCGCTCTATGATTTATTTACGAAGACGAGGACTATGCTCGCGCAGGCGCAAAACGTTCACAGCGCGTTGCGCGACGCTCGCCAACGCGATGTCGCGCTAGCCCCCGAGCAATTTGAGTTTCGCGATCGCGACTTCGCCATCCCTGAATTAATCGACAGGCTTCACGAACACGAGAATAGGCGAGTTATCGCGTCACCGATCGACGAGGAGCCCGAATCGCGGCCAATCAGCGAGGAGCCCGAACCACAGCCAATCAGCGAGGAACCCGAATCGCGGCCAATCGACGAAGAGCCTGAATCGCGACCGATCGACGAGAAGCCCGAATCGCAATTAATCGACGAGGAGCCCGAATCGCAGCCGATGGAGGACGAGGCCGAACCGTCGACGGGCGACGAGAATGAACCGCCAGCGAATGTACAATTAGAGGGTTACGAGCCCGAATCACAGCCGTTCTTCGAGCTGTAACTTCACGCGTTAATAAAATTTGATTTTTGTTTATACTTATATATTTCGTGTATTACGCATTTGTAAAATGTGATTCTTTATGAATAAATGTGATTCTTTATGAATAAATACTATATATTAAACGAAGCGTTCTTTTCGCTTCTCTTTCCTTCTTCGATATCCTCTCGCTCTCGCGCTATCTTTCTTTCGTAGTAAGCGTTGGCGCTCTCTTATCGCGGAAGGATACGCGCTCGCGATAAAAATAGTATTCGTTTTATATATAAATATAAATTTATTTTATAATATAAAATACTAAAATAAAATAGATTTATTTTAATTTTATTATAATAACACTAATCAGATAATCGAACACTTTTCTGACGGACATCTGTATAAAATAGGAGATGCGCGAGCTATTATCGTGGGAAAGGATACGCGACCGCGATAAAAGAAAAACGCGGTTCGTTAGTATAGCGTGTATTTTGCGACAGTATGACGAATACATTTATTAAAGCTTAAAATAAATGATTAAATTTATAGATTATATAATTCACTCGGTACATTATATA
>NW_021853021.1:0-303 GCF_003651465.1 Formica exsecta | reverse complement strand
CGAACGCGCGGTCGGCGGCGTGTCGATCGGTGAGCTCGCCGCTCCGCGAGTACGCGATGTCGTGCTCGCGGCAGGCCGCGTCCAGAGGATTGATGCCTCGATCGCCTCGCGCTAATCGTTTCGCGAGACGAGTACCCGGCCCACAAAATTGATATCCGGGTATATGTAATTCGAAGGGGAGCGCGTTTATCGCTCTATTCAATAAGGCTGCGCCGCTGATATCACTGATTACACATCCTAAACCACTACGCCTAAGCAACCGCTGCTTCGCGAATTGCATTCGCTACAATCTTTAACGAGCGG
>NW_021853020.1:0-499 GCF_003651465.1 Formica exsecta | reverse complement strand
TAAAACTTTTGAACGTGCAATGGTCTTTATGCAAAAGTCTGTGCCCCGACCTTTACCCCCACTACTTAAATACAGACGAACGCTCGGACTAGATATACTATGTCTATGAATAAAATTGTCATATGTGTATGTGTACAAATACTCAGTAACAGGAGTGCCTTATTAATACACGAATTTATACACATATCAGCCGAATTTATACACATACATTTTCCATATATGTATATATATATATATGTATATACATGGAAAATGCATATATATTCCGATATATGCATAAATTCATGTATTAAGGCATTCTTATTGCCGAGAGTATAATAATTATTTTTATACCTATTGCTCAGAATCGTCGTCGATTAGTATATGTAAAGCACGTACAGGTTATAGTCGTAACTATACTGTAATGGTAACTAATCGTTACTATGTGAAGACATGAAGCACGTAACCGTTTTCAATTGAAGCAAGTTTAATTGTTCTGAAAGCGATGGGGCGCCACCTT
>NW_021853019.1:0-228 GCF_003651465.1 Formica exsecta | reverse complement strand
CATATGTTTCATAATTATATCATGTAAAATACGATTTTCAGATGGATCTAGAATTTCAGCAGAAATGTATTTATCAACAATCTGTGGAGTTGTTATTTTAAAATTATATTTTAAAGTGATCAACATATGAGCATGTAGCAAACCACGTTTTTGAAATTCAATAACATACACAAACGCTGCTATTTCACCAAAGAATTTTTGCTTAACAATTAAATCAATTAAATAATC
>NW_021853018.1:29593-29895 GCF_003651465.1 Formica exsecta | reverse complement strand
TATGATTTTATATCATTTATAATTTTTTTATTAACATTAAACATTAATATGAAATATATCAGTAATTTTTTCATTACGATTACATCCTTTTTTCTCTACATTGGAGAGAAAAGAAGGAAAGATTAACAGTGCAACAAGTTCAGCTGAAAAGAATAGACCATAAACATAGTATATCTAGACCGAGTGTTGAGTGGGACATGCCGATGCCCACGTAGAAAAGGACATACTCTGTTTCGTGCCCCTTTCGTTCTCTGTCGCTCGCACGTAGCATGACGAAAGAGAGCGCTATGCTCTGTGCGAGC
>NW_021853018.1:8785-11014 GCF_003651465.1 Formica exsecta | reverse complement strand
GTTGGAATTACATTGAAGGCCACGCGACACCCCGTAGTATTTAAGATCCATTCTCTTCATCTTAGAATAACGATAGTTTGCTTGCATGCGAACACCGCGACCGCAGAACACGTCCGCACGAGCCGCGCCAGCTTCCCAAGCCCCACGCGCACCAGCCAACGCGTAGAACCGCTATCGCGAACTTCTGTACGCACCGCTCTCGCATGTTGCATTGTAAATAGTATAGCTTTCGCGAACTTCTGTACGCACCGCTCCCGCATGTTGCATTGTACATATACTATAGCTTGCGGTGTTTGACTATCTTTCACAACTATTTGAATAAACGCATTATTTAACCGCTTATACCGAGGAAGAGTAAGTTGGAGTTTCCCCCTTCTCCCGAATCCTGGCACCGGCGAGCCTTGATCCGCGGCGTACGGGAAAGGTGAACCGTTACAAATTACATACCGAAAGGTCCTAACAATTTGGAATATCGAACTGTTATCCACTTTTCTTGAGGCTTCGTTCCTTTTTTACTTTCATTAGTAGCATTCTTATTTTTGGGTGGCCATTTGAAAACTTGAGACTTCAAGATAAGCCAAGAAGCCGTTATTGTAGCGCACCATTCATCCCAAAAAACAACAAAATACATGTCTGAAAATTAAATTTTATATATTTTATTAGTTTTATGTGTAAATAATATTTAAATTATTAATTAGGTATAAATTACTTTAATTAGACTTATATTTATCTCAATTATTTATGTTTGTTTCCTAAATAACAGTAAATAATATTCAAGGGCAACATACCGCAGTATAATTCCTAGGTTAATTGATCAAAATCGTCAAATCCAAAGATATCTTTTCCATCCTAACGTAGAATAAATAATTGTTAGCAAAATTTGTCACAAAGTATTAAAACACGTTTATGAATAATATATATAATACTTATACGAACTGATTACAATGGGACGGTTAAAATTAGCAGGGTGGCCAACAGAAAATAGAGGTGAAGGAAAACCAAGCATTCTTAAGTAATGTCTTATGCCCGTATCAGACTACGCATTGAAGATTGAAGATTAAAGATTGGAATTTAACTAATCAGAACAAAAAGGACTAAAATTTCTTTATTCTGATTGGTCAAATTTCAATCTTGAATCTTGAATCTCAATCTTCAATGCGTAGTCTGATACGGGCATAAGGCCTGTTGTTCACCGAATGTTAAACAAGGATAAGCAATGAATCATGCGCATCATGCATGAAACGGAACACAGCCTATGGGTGCGTTTGAGGAGACACTATTCGCGTCGCGAATTTCACGCTATTTATCGCTATCAGCTGTTCGCGGAGCTAGCTGGTAGCGCGCTATTAAACGCAATAATGACATCATTAATGGTAGTTGGTAATTAATTATATACATTTTTTATTTTTGTAGATGACATGTCATCTTTTCAGGAGCAATAATACAAGGTTCAAATAGGTTACAACCCTAAGGTCTATTCCATAGACATAGTATATCTAGACCGAGCGTTTGCCTTTATTTAAGGAGTGGGGGCCGATATACACGTAGAAAAGGATATACTCTGTTTCGTGCCACCTTCTTTCTGGCTCCCACTCCTCAACACTCGATCTAGATATACTATGTCTATGGTCGTAAGCAAATTGATCAACCACAGTCGATTATTCCGAGAACATTTGACTGTAATTGGTCAATTTGCTTACGACTAACGACATACGGCTTATTGTAGAACGGGCCTTATTATAAATTTTTAAGAGCCGAATTGCAAAATCTGGTTGTATATGTAAAATTATTAGCTATACAAAAAAACATTTTGAATGCGGTAGCAAAGGTTACCAATCAATCACCAAACGAGTGGTGAAAAAAAATTCCCAGCAGTCGAAATGGGGGTGGGAGGGTCTAAGAAAAGGTTAAAAATTAGTTTACGATTTTTTTTTAAATAAACGGGAAACTTCCAAAAATTTTGGATACGACACCAAACATTAGCAATCGACCATTGAACGATGGGTAAAAAAAAATTTCCAAAAGTCAAAGTGGGGGGCTAACTTTGAGAAAGTCGCTAAAGGCCATAGACATAGTATATCTAGACCGAGTGTTGAGGAGTGGGAGCCGAGGTTCACGTGGAAAAGGACATACTCTGTTTCGTGCCCCTTGCGTTCTCTCTCGCTCGCACGTAGCATGACGAAAGAGAGCGCTATGCTCTGTGCGAGCGAGAAAGAACGCAAGGGGCAC
>NW_021853018.1:0-971 GCF_003651465.1 Formica exsecta | reverse complement strand
TGTATTTGGTGGGACCAGCTCGGCGTAGTGTATTATGAGCTGTTAAAACCGACTGAAACAATCACAGACGATCGTTATCGAACGCAATTAATGCGTTTGAGCCGAGCATTAAAAGACAAACGGCCGCAATACAACAAGAGACACGATAAAGTGATTTTGCAGCATGACAATGCTCGACCCCATGTTGCGAAAGTGGTCAAGACATACTTGGAAACGTTGAAATGGGAACTACTACCCCACCCGCCGAATTCTCCAGACGTTGCTCCCTCTGACTATCACTTGTTTCGATCAATGGCACACGGCCTGGTTGACCACTTCCGGTTAAGTCTTAATGCCATAGACATAGTATATCTAGACCGAGCGTTTGTCTTTATTTAAGGAGTGTCTCGCTCGCACAGAGCATAGCGCTCTCTTTCGTCATGCTACGTGCGAGCGAGAGAGAACGCAAGGGGCACGAAACAGAGTATGTCCTTTTCTACGTGCACCTCGGCTCCCACTCCTCAACACTTGGTCTAGATATACTATGTCTATGATCACAACTATATTATAAATGAAATAAACGAGACTGATAACATTAATGATGAGAACGAATTAAAAAATGTTATAGCTACATGGGCAGTATCTCATAATATTACTCAAAACGCATGCAATGACCTGTTACGTATTTTTCATCGATATACATCGTATAATATACCTACAGATATACGGACATTATTACAAACTCCAAGAAAAACTGATGTTTTAAGAATATGTGGAGGAGAATACTTTTATTTAGGTTTTCAAGATATTATTAAACAAATGTTATCAAAAAATGACAATACATATGTTAATTTAATTATAAATATTGATGGTCTCCCCTTAGCAAAATTATTGCAAGCATCTTTATGGCCAATTTTATGTTCTAATACGATCAATACTGCAGGAGCGTATCTAGTTGGTGCTTATTTTGGATATCAAAAACCTACTGATCT
>NW_021853017.1:0-207 GCF_003651465.1 Formica exsecta | reverse complement strand
ATGCAAGCTGGTATAAGGAATATATTTGGAAATATTTTGATCCCCCCCTTTCTCCATATTTATCTATTATTTTGATTCATATTTTATTTTATTTTTTGTGACACAGATCCATAGCTCTCGGAACAAATTATGTTCAGCCATGTAGAGGCAAAAAAGATGACTCACAAAAAGATGACTTACAAAAAAAAGACTCACAAAAAGATAGTT
>NW_021853016.1:0-302 GCF_003651465.1 Formica exsecta | reverse complement strand
TTTTGATATTATATATTATTAAAATAATTTTATATATTTTATTATATTTATATATACACGTATCATATAAAAAAAATATTTTACCTGGACAGCGATAATACCGACAAATGTGTATAAAACGCTTTCGCACACTTTTTCGTGTTTCTTTGTCAAAATGTTCATGATGTTTATATCGTACGGTTTCAAAATAGCATCGCACATTCTTATCGCATTTGCAAAAGCATAAAATTCTAACAAATCTCGACCTGATATAGTTTTAATTTAAATATTATTATATTATTTTATTATTTAAATGTATTATC
>NW_021853015.1:0-222 GCF_003651465.1 Formica exsecta | reverse complement strand
AAAAGTCTGGAAACGGTTGAATATTTCGTAAACAATGTATTTTAGGAAATAATGTTTCAGACAAAAGTTGTAAGGCTTAAAAAGACGCATTTAATGACAGTATTAATTTGACCATGAGTGGCATTGCCAAAGTCAGGTCAAGGTCAACTTAAAATTTTTAAATAGAAACCCATTTTTAATGCATATTCTTGTAGCTTATCTCGAGAGCTTTTCAAAACACTA
>NW_021853014.1:0-306 GCF_003651465.1 Formica exsecta | reverse complement strand
TTGACAGTTTATATCACACAATGTATGTACAACTTAAATTTTTTTTAATTTTATCATATAATGTATATAAAATTCAAGCATTAATATAAAAATAATATATTTTGGAAATGTGCTTTAGTCATTTTTTGACCAATTTTCTTATTACTTACAAGTAGCCGAATAAATTTGCACTTATGTGCGTTAGATGCAACAAAATAACTTCATATGCACGTATACAATCGAGCAACTATGTATCTATAATTATATAATGTAAAAAGAGATAGATAGCATACATGCACTTTTTATATTTGACGCGTTTTATATTGA
>NW_021853013.1:0-491 GCF_003651465.1 Formica exsecta | reverse complement strand
AATTAATTTTTATGAATTCAGCTGGATGCACTAGTGCGCACCAATAAAATGCACGTTAAAAGCTATTATAGACAAATTTATATAAGCATAATTAATTATATTTTCCTATAGTTTTAACCGTGTTCTACTGTTTTTAAGTAGTTTTAATTGTTGACAGCGTTAATTATTTTTTTCACGTTTATATGATCGCCGGTGATACTATCAGCTGTCAGATTTTCGCATGTCATAAAATGTCAAAAAATCGCGATATCTTGTGCAATATTGTTTTTTTATCATATAAAATGTTAAGAGTGTTTTTTCTATCTTGTGGAATTCCATTCGAAATTTTAATTAAAAGACCGGAAATGCGAAAATAATACTTTTCTCAGGACATTTAGATATACGATACTAATTTAAAAAACGATTAAAATTCCCTTTTCTTTATTATTGTCTTTTTCATTTTATTTAAAAATATTAATATAAAAAATATAACTATAGTATCTCTCTTAGTC
>NW_021853012.1:0-277 GCF_003651465.1 Formica exsecta | reverse complement strand
TATATTATTTATATATATAATAATATATAATTTATATTAAAATAAGATTAATAATCACTTATGTTTTATATAATTTAATAGAGCGATAATTTGGCTTTACCTCAATTAAAACAAGCTTTATATAATATTAGCTAAATATAGTACAGATGAATGGGCTATAAAAATTAAGATAAAGTCGGCGCAATATAATAATAAATTATTATTATTTTGTATAATAAATAAAATTACTAGCGCCTTTTTCATTAAAAAATTTTAATAAAATTAAATTTATCTTTTA
>NW_021853011.1:0-215 GCF_003651465.1 Formica exsecta | reverse complement strand
ACAATCGAATAAATGGTACGCGTCCGATAAACCGATAAATATTATAGGTATTAATCTCATTAGAGTAGAGTGCAACGTCACGACAGGAGCGTATCACAACGACAATTCCGCGCATACTATACACGAGTTCGCGCCTTATGTTCCACCCGGATATAAAGTGTCGGAGATCACGGCGCAGATCATTTACCTCCCGATCATCGCGCGGACCATTACCG
>NW_021853010.1:13369-17443 GCF_003651465.1 Formica exsecta | reverse complement strand
CAAGGTCATTGGGACTGGGTCCCCTATTCGCTATATTTACCTTTTGTTGTTACAGCGTTGCCGCAAGAAACGAATGATTTTGTACTGAACCGAATCATCCTTAACAGTCAGGATTTCATACAGTAAGATGTTTTTATTTATATAATATGGCAAATTCAAATAAATTAAAGTACAGTAAAAGTTTTACGCATAAAAGCATATCGCAAAAGAAAAGGCAAATATTATTTCTAAGATCGAAAGAGAATTACAAAAAATGTAGTGAAAAATCTTATAATTTGGCAGTAAAATGCGATTATGAAAAATCAGAATTAATGTCTGAGCCCAATAATTTTGCAGATGAAAACAATTATCTTAATTATTCAAAAGTATCGCATGCAAATATAGAGGAAGAATCAGAATTAGCTGTTGACTCAGATGTAGAATCAGCTATAAACTCAAATAATAGATCAATCACTAATCATCAATATTTATTTACTTCTGCTTTATGTAATGTTTTTGTCATACATAATATTACACATGTACAAGGTGATGCTATTTTACGTATTTTGAGATCACATCACTGTTTATCGTATTTACCACGTTTAACTAGAACTTTTCTGCAAACACTAAAAAATTCAAATTATAATATTATACCATTAGGTTCAGGTCAATACGTTCATATCGGTTTCGAAACAACTCTTCAAAATAGATTGATATGCATACCTGTAAATCAATTACCTACTGAAATAATTATAGAGATATAAGCACAGATGGTGTAATATTGAATGGATCTAGACAATTTTGGCCAATACAATATAGAATAAAAAATATAAATAGTAAACCTATTATAGCTGGAGTTTATATAGGAAAATTGAAACCATGTGATCCTCATAAATTTATGGAACGATTTGTTAATGATGTTCTACAAGTGATACAAAATGGTGGAATATCCATTAATAATAGAAAAATTCCTTTACGCATTAGATGCTTTATTGATGTTGCACCAGCAAGAGCATTAATTTTAAATCATAGAGGTCACATGTCTTCAAATCCATGTTCTAAATGCAAAGTTGAAGGGTTTAGAGCATCTAATAGAATGGTATTTAATGAGTTTGATTCACCATTACGAACTGATTTTGAATATAAAATGTGTATAGATACAGAACATCATAATGGTGAAAGTCCATTATCTGTACTTCCAATGGGATTAGTTTCAAATGTTCCTTTTGAATACATGCATTTGGTTTTGCTTGGGGTGACTAAAAAATTGATTATTGCATGTCTTGAAGGGAAGTATGCCGTGTCAAAATTGTCTGGTAGACAAATAAACACAATTTCAAGAAGATTTATTTCTTCTAGCGTTTATTGTCCACGTGAATTTTCTCATCGGTGTAGAAATATTGTAAAATATAAAACCTATAAGGCTACTGAATTTCGTACATTTTTAATATACACAGGACCTTCTGTATTATGTAACGTGGTGACACAGAATGTTTATATACATTTTTTATTGTTATCCTGTGGTATCCGCATTCTTATGTCCAATATTTCATCTGATGAAAATATCTTATTTGCAGAAAAAGCATTACGAACATTTGTAATTCTTAGCGAAAATTTGTACGGAATAGAATTTATGTCATATAATTGGCACGGTTTACTTCATCTTGCCAACGATGTAAAACTTTTAGGGAAGTTAGATTCATTTTCCGCATTCGATTTTGAGAATTATATGCCAGAATTTCGGAATTTTATACGTAAACCTCATCTTCCATTGCAACAGTTTGTACGAAGATTACACGAGTTGAACTTATGTACTGTATCCTTAAAATCAAATAATTCTGACGGTATAGTACGTGCATCTTGTATTCATAAACGTGGTCCTCTTTTACGTAATATCCCTTCGACATGTACTCAATTCAAATTATTAAAAGTAGGTCATATTACACATGGATGTAATGAACGTGACAATTGTTGTATCTTAAAAAGTGATATTATATGCATTATAGAAAACATTGTTCAAATCTCAACAAAATATTATTTTATTGTTAAAAGATTTAAGAAGGTTAACAATTTTTATGATTATGTAATTGAATCAAAATCAATGGGAGTGTTTGAGTGTTTTAATTTATCTGAACGATTTATTATTGCTTTATCGGATGTATATACTAAATGTTTTAGATTCTTTGTTCTTTCAGAAGAAAAATCTAATCCCTCTCTTTTCTCTCGCTCTTTTCCGCAGACTTTCCTATCCTCTCTTTTCCCCTGGAGGAAGGGTATCGTCGTCGTCGACCTGCGTGGGATCTCACCACCTCTCTCTGCAAGTAAGTCCTTATTCTATCCATAAGAATCATCATGGACGTAGACGACCCCCAAATAGCGGCCGCCCTTGAGGCATTGATTTCTGAGGCAGGCTCCACGCCTGATCCTCGCGCCAAAATAAGCGCTAAACGACACTGTGAGAAAGACCTGTCATCCTCCTCCAGCAAGAACTTGGGTACAAGCACTGAAGACAGTGTCAACTCACTTCATGGTCCAGTTTCTGGATCTTCCATCTCTCTTTCAGACAGCATCCGTGACAACCGCTATTCGGCCAGTAACGCCGGACCCTTTGATGTTCATATTCAACGTCTCTCTAATCCAAAGTCTTCGCTACACCCCACTTTTGTAGGAAGAGTCATTTGTGAACTCGACGTAAAAGAGATCTTGGAAATAAAGAAAATTGGATATTCTAAAGCCTCGGTTTTCTTTAAAACCAGAGAGGCTGCCAACGCCTTAGTAGAAGACAAGAGACTCTCTCTCAAAGATCTAGAAGCATTCATTTCCCCCTTCCGCACTTCTAGGAAGGGCATCATCAGAGACGTCCCACAGGATTTTTCTGACCATAAGATCCTAAGTAATATCACAAGTCCGATCAAGGTTGTCGCTGTCAACAGAATGAATCGGAGAACCACAACTAACATTTACACGGATTCTCAAGAAGATTCTTCATCTTCATCTGTCACTTACGTGCCTTCTCTCTCTGTCTCACTCACCTTTGAGGGACAAAAGATCCCGAATCATGTCTACATGTTTCACGTCAGGTATTCCGTGTCTCCATATGTTGCAAGAGTCTCACGATGCAATCGCTGTTTTAGATTGGGGCACATCCAAACCAACTGTAAAAGTCAGCCACGCTGTGCACATTGCGGTGACAAAGGACACACCTATTTCAAGGAGAACTGTCAACGTGCTCAAAACCCGCCAAGGTGCGTGAATTGCCAGGGTGAACACAGAGCAGACTCTACTCTCTGCCCGGAACTATCCATACAGAAGGAGATCAGGAAATACGCAGCCTATAGAAACGTTTCTCTGTTAGACGCGAGAGAAATCTTTAAAGGTAACAGAACCCCTCCGTCCTATTCCTCTTCCTCGGAAGACTTCCCCAACCTACCTTCTACACATCCTAAAACTCAGGCCTCTCACTCTAACTCCTACTCGCTCCCCCCCCCTCTCTACCTCCATTTCTTCCTCTCTTTCGTACGCCAACGCCTCCAAACATCTTTCTTCCAACCTTACAACTCGTCCTACCCCCCGTTCGAACCTAACGCGAAATTCGAAATTTAAATCCGTTTCTCTGCCCCAGCTCGAACAATCTAATAGACTCCCCTCTCCTTCTCGTTTTCAAAAACAACCCCGCTCAAATGTCTCCTTTTCTACTCCCTCCACTCCCTCTTTTCCTCTCCCGGCTTCTCCTCTTAACTCGATCGCTCACTCTAACTCTAAACATGACAAACTTTCCACCTCCAACCCTCCAACTCTTCATGAGACCCTTCTTCCCTTGGTCCCCCTTCTCTCTCAACTCTCTCCTCTACTTTCCTCCATCAACTGGTCCGATGCCATTCCTGCAATCATTCAGTTCCTTCACGCTTTCGCTGCTAATCCGGCTCCCGCCCCCTCTCATCCCTCCGTAAATGACTAACTGTCACTTTCTTAATGGCTTCTCCCTATTCCAATGGAACTGCCATGGCATCCTTAATAAAACGGACATCCTCTCCCAAATCGGAAGCCAATACGACATCCTAGCTCTATCCGAAACCTGGCTCTCGCCGGACAAAT
>NW_021853010.1:0-6936 GCF_003651465.1 Formica exsecta | reverse complement strand
CCATCCCAGGGACCTTGCGCGTAACGTTTTATTAATATTCATACAACATGCCAGAAAAAAAACTTAATCTCCTAATATTATTTTTAATAAGGAACCCTTGCAAAAAAATATTATATTGCCAAAAATCGATTAAACACTATCGGTTTTCAACAGCTTTCAATCGTTTTTTCACCAATCATTGAATAGTTCAAACCCTTTTTTTTCTTTAATATGGAACTCCGCAAAAAAATCCATAAAATTAAAACAAAACGAGCGCCTTACTATTATTTCTGAAAATATAAGATATGTATATATATATATATATATATATATATATGTATATATATATGTATATGTATATATATACTGCCAATATTTTACACTGTGAACTGTATTCCGATCCCCTCTCCGGGTTATAGTTTACGTGACGTACACACTATAATATCGAGTGCACCTAGTTGAGGAATCAGAATTGGTAATAAAAACATAAACATATTAACAACTGTATATTACGAACTTGGTATATTCTTTTAGACCAATATTACATTTATCGTACGACGAACTTTTTAAGCGCATTGATTAGCTAATTTCTAAAGATTCAAGAAATTTTCTATTTTGCAGTCAATTAATATGTTTAAAAAGTTTGTCGTACGACAAATGTAATATTATATTACCCTTAGACTTTAAAGACTTTAAGCCCGTAGACTACTGTGCAAAAGCCGACTCGACTGCCGATCGCGACTGCCGACTCTCATCTGGCCAATCCGCGTCGATGCGAGGCGTCGACGCTATGATTGGCCAGATGAGAGTCAGCAGTCGCGATCGACAGTCGGTAGTTTGATACTAGTTTTAGACCAATCACGAACAGCCACTTATGATATATGGATGAATGATGGATATCTCCATTGTTTTCTTTGATTATCGGATGTGGACGGGAACGGACATGGTGAAACGCATTTTCGCATGTGGTTTTCCAGTTTTCAGTTAGAGCCATTAAGGGCCTTTCTTAAGAGGCAATCGATTGTATCGGCGACCGCCATCTTGGTATCGTTTGTAGTCACACGTGTTTTCGAGTGCCTCCTAGCGAATTGTTAAATCAGCCCATTTCTGGGCTACCTCGAGTGCTCAGTATAGATATATCGACGCCGTTTATCGCGTGCTTCCTCTGGAACATTGTAATATAGGCGGCCCTGCAACGATTGAACCGTTATCAGTGCAAATTCGGACGCCGGCCACTACTACGCCTTTGTTCGAGGCTTCGGCCATTGTGCCTTCTTTGTTCTTTCAGAAAAAATATTTAATCCCTCTCTTTTCTCTCGCTCTTTACCGCAGACTTTCCTATTCTCTCTCCTCCCCTGGAGGAAGGGTATCGTCGCTGTCGACCTGCGTGGGATCTCACCACCTCTCTCTGCAAGTAAGTCCTCATTCTATCCATAAGAACTACCATGGACGTAGACGAACCCATAGTAGCGACCGCCCTTGAGGCATTGATTTCTGAGGCAGGCTCCACGCCTGATCCTCGCGCCAAAATAAGCGCTAAACGACACTGTGAGAAAGACCTGTCATCCTCCTCCAGCAAGAACTTGGGTACAAGCACTGAAGACAGTGTCAACTCACTTCATGGTCCAGTTTCTGGATCTTCCATCTCTCTTTCAGACAGCATCCGTGACAACCGCTATTCGGCCAATAACGCCGGACCCTTTGATGTTCATATTCAACATATCTCTAATCCAAAGTCTTCGCTACACCCCACTTTTGTAGGAAGAGTCATTTGTGAACTCGACGTTAAAGAGATCATGGAAATAAAGAAAATTGGATATTCTAAAGCCTCGGTTTTCTTTAAAACCAGAGAGGCTGCCAACGCCTTAGTAGAAGACAAGAGACTCTCTCTTAAAGATCTAGAAGCATTTATTCTCCCCTTCCGCACTTCTAGGAAGGGCATCATTAGAGACGTCCCACAGGATCTTTCTGACCATGAGATCTTAAGTAATATCACAAGTCCGATCAAGGTTGTCGCTGTCAATAGAATGAATCGGAGAACCACAACAATCTTTCACATGGATTCTCAAGAAGATTCTTCATCCTCATCCTGTCACTTACGTGCCTTCTCTCTCTGTCTCGCTCACCTTTGAGGAACAAAGATCCCGAAATCATGTCTTCATGTTTCACGTCAGGTATCCCGTGTCTCCATATGTTGCAAGAGTCTCACGATGCAATCGCTGTTTTAGATTTGGACACATTCAAACCAACTGTAAAAGTCAGCCACGCTGTGCACACTGCGGTGACAAAGGACACACCTATTCCAAGGAAAACTGTCAACGTGCTCAAAACCCGCCAAGGTGCGTGAATTGCCAGGGTGAACACAGAGCAGACTCTACTCTCTGCCCGGAACTCTCTATACAGAAGGAGATCAGGAAATACGCAGCTTATAGAAACGTTTCTCTGTTAGACGCGAGATAAATCTTTAAAGGTAACAGATCCCCTCCGCCCTATTCCTCTTCCTCTGAAGACTTCCCCAACTTACCCTCTACACATCCTAAAGCTCATCCCTCTCATTCTAACTCCTACTCGCCCCCCCCCCTTTCCACCTCCATTTCTCCCTCTGCTTCGTACGCTAATGCCTCTAAATATTTTTCTTCCAACCTTATAACTCAGCCTACCCCCCTTTTGAACCTAACGCGCAATTCGAAACTTAAATCCGTTTCTCTGCCCCAGCTCGAACAACTTAATAGACTCCCCTCTCCTTCTCGCTCTCAAAAACAACTCCGCTCAAATGTCTCTTTTTCTACTCCCTCCACTCCCTTTTTTCCTGTTCCGGCTCCTCCTCTCAGCTCGATCGCTAACTCTAAACCCACCTCCAACCCTCCAACTCTCCATGAGACCCTTCTTCTCTTGGCTCCCCTTCTCTCTCAACTCTCTCCTCTGCTTTCCTCCATCAACTGGTCCGATGCCATTCCTGCAGTCATTCAGTTCCTTCACGCCTTCGCTGCTAATCCGGCTCCCGCCCCCCCTCATTCCTCCGTAAATGACTAGCTGCCGTTTCCTTAACGATTTCTCCCTATTCCAATGGAACTGTTATGGTATCCTTAATAAAACGGATATCCTCTCCCAAATCGGAAGCCAGTATGACATCCTAACCCTATCTGAAACTTGGCTCTCGCCGGACAAATCTTTTTTGCTAAAAGACTACAACATATTACGTAAAGACGGTCCCTCCAATAGATCCGGAGGGGTCCTGCTGGCTGTCAAGAACCAGCTCTCTGTTATTCCTTTCACCAAACTCGACTCCATTTTCTCTCCAGACGGAATTCTTGAGGCGGTGGGGATCAAAGTTCCCTCCTCGCTCAACAACATTCTTCATTTCTATCTACAGACATCTCACTCTTTCGGACCCTCTCCTTTCGGAAGATCTTTTTAATTTCCTCCCTCCCTCTCCCCAAATTATCATCACAGGCGATTTCAACGCACATCACTCATCCTGGGGCTGTAATCGCTCTGATTCGGTGGGTAACTCTTTATTCAATTCCTCTCAGGACTTCTCCTTTTTTCCAATCAATAATGGTACCCCTACCTTCATTTCCTTTTTTTCTCGCTCTTCCTCTGTCATTGACCTAACCTTTGTCTCCTCCAACCTAATTCCTTACTGTTCCTGGAACCCTCTCGATGACTCTCTGGGCAGTGATCACATCCCTTCCGTAATCTCGGTCAGTTATCCTATTAAGTCTCGCTCTTTCTTCTCGCACCGTCTTCATACCTCTAAAATCAAACGTAAACTTCTTTTCGCTACTCTTTCACTTTCCTTTCCCGCACTCTGTGCGCGCCTCGAATCCAAAAATTTTTCTCCGACAGAAAAATACAACGCGTTCTGCAACTTTCTTAAAGACACTGTGATCTCTCTCCTCCCCGAGTGCAAAGCTGACAGGAATAATCCTTGCAACAAAACGCGAACAAAAAGAAATAACAAGCATAACGGATTCTTAACTCATCCTCCCGCCCCCTGGTGGAGCGAAAGCTGCACCAAAGCTGTCGACCTGAGAAGACAAGCATTGCGCGCTTTTCGTAGTAATTCTTCCAGGCTCACCTTCCTCAATTGGAAAAAACAAGAAGCCCTTACCAAAAAAATTCTCTGTCAAGCCAAACGCAAGGGATGGAGATCTTTCTGCGAATCTATAACTTCCTCCACTAACATCTCAGCATTATGGCGCATCGTGAAAAGGTTCAAGAACAGATTCCTCAATCCCTTCCTCCTTCCTCCTCCTTCTAACTTTGGTATTCCACCCGAGATTCAAAACCTAATCAACTCTATTGCTCCTCCTTCATGCCTTCACAAACTCTCAACCTCTTCTTTCAATTCCGACCGTCTCTACTCTTGTCGCATCTTTGACAATCCCTTCCGTTTAGACGAGCTTCTTCACATCATCTACCCACTTAAATCCAAAAAGTCTTCACCCGGTATAGATCAGATCGATTACACCATCCTATCTAGCCTCCCGGAGGAATACTATCCCGTTTTCCTCTCAATACTGAATGGCCTATTCTTTTCCGGGGAATTTCCAGAGTCCTGGAGCCATTCCTTAGTCTACCTCATTCCTAAAGTTACTCCGGGGAAATTCCGCTCCATTTCCCTCACTTCTTGCTGCCTTAAAGTTCTTGAAAAACTTGTCCTTTTCAGACTCGACTGGTGGATGGAACGCTATGAAAAGCTCCCCTCATCACAATTCGGTTTCCGGAAATATCGCTCCTGCCAAGACAATCTCTCCATCCTCACTATCGAAATTCACACCAGCTTTACACGGGGCACAGCCACTGCATGCTTATTTCTGGATCTCTCCAACGCCTTTGATGACGTTATTCCCTCTATTCTCATCTCCGACCTAGAAGAGCTAGGCCTTCCTCCTCATCTATGTCACTTCATCTACAGACTTATCCACGCGCGCAAACTTCAATTCGTAGTAAACGGGGAACTTACAGATGAATATTTCTCATATAAGGGCGTCCCACAAGGCTCTATCCTTAGCCCCATTCTTTTTTACATATACATCTCGAAGATTAATAGACATATCGGAGAAGACTGCGAGTTGGTTCAATTCGCGGATGATATTGCCATCTTTGTCAGTTCTAACAAAATCGAGAGTGCACTTCAAGAACTAGAAGCTTCATCCAATAAGGTTTTCAAATATCTCTCTTCTAAAGGCTTAACGGTCTCGCCCTCAAAATCATCATTAATCATTTTCACGAAAAAACACATCAATCCATTAGCTTATTCCATCAACCTAAACAATTCTGTCATCTCCTCAACCGATACCTGTAAATTTCTAGGCATTCATCTTGATTTCCGTCTCTCTGGCAAAAATCACATACAAGCTCTCTCTGTTCGATGCTCCAAACTCCTTAACATTCTCAACATGCTAAAAGGCACCTGGTGGGGAGGAGCGCCCTCCTCGCTACTGAACATTTACAGAGCTCTTATAAGAGGTTCCATGGAATATGGATGCCTCACATTTCCGTTCAACAACTCTTCAACTATGTATTATCTTGAAAAAATCCAATATCGCGCCCTTCGTGCTTGTCTGGGTTTTAGAAGGACTACTCCTACGAATATAATTCTTGCCAAAGCCAGTGAGGGCCTTTTAAGATCCCGGTTTGAACTCCTTACCTCTAAATACATTCTTAAGATTTTCGCGCTCGACTCTCATCCGCTCATCGACAAACTATTTGCCTTTTTGTGGTACTCCCGCAGAACCCTTAAAGTAAATCCTTCGGAGAAGTTCCTCTTATTTAGATCCTTCAACACTTTGTTGCACTACAAGTCTTATATAAAAAAATTTGACTACCCTGCTGTCTACTCCATTGACTACGACGCTAAAAAACGCTCCTATCCCCCAGATCGTCTTCTTCGATACATACAAACACCTAATCTCCTCTTCCAGGTCTTTCTTCACAGACGCCTCTAAAAACGACTCGGATGAGTATGTAGGCTTCGCCATATACTCACCCTCTCCTCACTTGCAACTTTTATTCAAGACCCACTCTTTCTCCTCCATCTTTACGGCAGAGGCACTGGCTATCCTCTACACACTCGAATACATTCTATCCAACTCTATTTCCAAATCTGTTATCTTTACCGACTCCAAAAGCGTTACTGAAGCACTTCTCTCTATCAACATAGCCCATTCGTATAACTACGTCATTTACGCCATCAAACAAAAACTTTACGAGTTAAAATTGGCTGGATATGAGAATAACATCGTTTGGATCCCGGCACACATAGGCAACGAAACGGCTGACTATCAGGCAAAAAGAGCTATTTCTATAGGCCAGTTTTCTACGAAGTATATCCCTCATTCAGACTTCTATTCCATCCCTCGAAGGAAATTCATTGAACACACTAGCAAAGCGCTCAAGACTCAAGGCAGATTCAAAGGATCTAAATATTTTAATTCATTCGAAGAAATTACCCTCAAACCTTGGTTCCACAAGTTAAAGCTTAATAGAGAAAGCATCGTTTCCTGCTGTAGGCTCAGAAGTAACCATTACGCCCTAAACTACAGTTTACACCGCTGCAATCTGGTTGCAGACCCTTCTTGCTCTTGCGGTTACCCCATGCAAGACGCAGATCACACTCTTTGGAACTGCCCGCTCTACCACGCTCAAAGGACGTCGCTCTTGGCTCAGCTGATAAAACTCGAGAAGACTCCGCCTTTCAAGATTCAGGATATTTTGGAAAAACCTTCCTCCGGGGTTGTCCACGCATTATACTCCTTTTTCAGATCTTGTAACCTAAGCATTTAACATATCCCGAATCATTCACCTGCTCCTTTACTCTCTATTTTATACATCTCTTTAAACCGGTTTTTGGCCCGATTATATTGATCTCCCCCTAGATCAGAAGTGGCCATTTAATAGCAAAGGAGAAGAAGAAGAAGTATATGATACGTATCAAGCGGTACGCGGTAG
>NW_021853009.1:0-294 GCF_003651465.1 Formica exsecta | reverse complement strand
TAACCGTAATAGCAACTTGAGACAGAAATTATGGCGCCAAAAGCAATTGCTTTTATTAGCCCAACAATAAAATCGTACATATTAAAGAACTGAGCTGTGTATTTAATGTATATATTTAGATTATGGTTAAATTCGAAGACTGCAGTGACATACCCTCCAAATATTCCTATTAGATCTGCACATACTATAAGTATAGGAAATACTATGATTGACGCTAAAATCCTTGGTGCAATTAAATATTTGAAAGGATTGATGTTCAAAGTTGTAAGGGCATCTATTTGCTCGGTGATGCGC
>NW_021853008.1:0-505 GCF_003651465.1 Formica exsecta | reverse complement strand
TTAAAAAAAATAATTTTTTTATTTATATAAATGAAAAAGATATCAAATAATATGACTAAATATATTTCAACAATTTTCAATGGTTCTACTCATGGCGGCAATTGAAGATCAAGGTACAGAAAGTAGACCTTAGGTTTCAAAGGTCTTAACGCGACGATCAGCCGTGTAACTCGTGTCAAGCTGCGACGTAATAAGATCGATAAAACGGTGACGACGGACACGAGTGGTCGAAGGTAAAAGGGACTCGACGTGACGTCGCTCGTCTCTAGAAACAACGTGCGACCATCGCCTCCACGTTTACACACGGCGACATCGGAAAGCCGTGAGATTGTCATTGCTAAACTTATATCCTTAGCCTCCTTATCTCTTTCTTTCTCTCGCTCGCACACAACCGGGACGACAGCGCGGCGTTAATCAACGCCACGTGGATCGTCGTCAAGTGGCAGCGGCGGCGACGGTGGAGGTGTCGATACATCAACGTCCGCTAAATCCTCCTCGGATGTTA
>NW_021853007.1:18000-18070 GCF_003651465.1 Formica exsecta | reverse complement strand
ATGGTTTTGAGGAGAACATAAGATGGTGTCATTGGTTTGACCTTGCTTGGCATCGTTAAGGTCAAGTCAA
>NW_021853007.1:0-692 GCF_003651465.1 Formica exsecta | reverse complement strand
ATATCGCGTATTCCCAGATGTTATGGGATGCGTGCGATATCGAGAAATCTCGAGCGGGCAGCGAACTCGCTGTCCCTTGTTTGCACGCGGAGTACGGATTGACCAACGGTGTTGAGAAAACTCAACGGGGTGGCGAACTCGCCAGCCCACGGTTCGTATGGTCGGATCGGTCGGAAGTTAGATCGTTTCTCGAGAACTCTCGAGAGAAGCGATCTCGGATTTCGAAGGATCGTAAAGCGGTTCGGAAGCCGAGAATGCTCGGCGGAGGCTGCGAACTCGTCAACCTCACGTTCCGTCGTGTTTGCGATTTATTAGGATCGGATCAGGAAAGTCTCGAGCGTACAGCTCGAGCGGATTCGGTTTCTGGTACGATTCTGGTGCCGGGATCTAAAAAGGCTGCTGTTATATACCCGAGCGATTAACGGTACCCGCGTCGTTCTCCCCCGGGTGGGGATAATGACGTATTGTTTTTCGGCAGGTAATTCGGTAATACGTCACCTCCCCTGGGCGAAACGGCGCGGCGTTTCGGCGGGTGTCGCTCGGGCGTTCACGGCAGCGCTCGGCGGTATTCGGCTTTCCGAACCTTGGCGGCCGTATAACGGCCGTACGGTTGTTTATCGCAACGTGTATTTTCTGTTTAAAAATGAGCGCTCGGCGCCTCTGCCCCTGCCCGGCCGATGTTCGCCGGGCGG
>NW_021853006.1:0-234 GCF_003651465.1 Formica exsecta | reverse complement strand
CCCACGTCTCCCCCGCTTGCGCGGGAGGAAGTGTCGCGGGCGGTGCTTGCTGGGCCCGGCCGGGGATAGCGGGAGGGGCCGCGGCCATCCTCCCACCCCCCTTCCGGGACTTATCCCCCTCTGGTTGCTGAGCCCGGTCGGGGCGAGCATGGGGGGCCGCAGCCTTACCCCCACCCCCCTTCCGGGACATGGCCTTTGACGGCCGCTGGGCCGGGGGAGGCTTAGCAGGGGGGG
>NW_021853005.1:0-633 GCF_003651465.1 Formica exsecta | reverse complement strand
TAACCCGTCGGAGTTCGCCCGTCGCTCCGGCATCCTCTTAATAAAGAAATTATTATTGAATAAAGTCTGGCCAATCAGCGCCAACTTTTAGTCGGGCGCACGTCGGTGAGCCGCGCGCCGTGAAGTGTGCACCGCCGCATATTACCAAACGCGCGGCTCACCGACGTGCGCCCGGCTAAAGGTCGGCGCTGATTGACCAGACTTTACTCAATAATAACTCCATTATTAAGCGTTATAAGAAACAATGGTTCAGGGCTTTTCGACTCCTAAGGAACCTTCGGCAACGCGAAAATTCGAAAAAATCGGAAACTTTGCATAATTATAGAGTAGTAGTTTCTAATAACGAAACGATTTTTTGTTGGTGCTAAAAATCGGTTTCAGGAGTGAAAACAATCCCTTAGAAAAAATCGGTTTTTACATTCCAAAGCGAATATTATTGAAACAAAAAGAAATATGAAAAAATTGTTTAAACAAAAGTTTTATGGTTTCAAATGTACTTTACAATGGCGTATCTGGATTTTTAGAAAATGGTAAATTTTTTGAAATACTCCCACCACTCAATATTTCTCTTTGATATTTTGAAAAAATTTTTCAAATTATATTAAAGCTTATGTTACGCCAAATTCAACCATG
>NW_021853004.1:17862-18137 GCF_003651465.1 Formica exsecta | reverse complement strand
ATTTTTATTTTACTCACATAGCTTCCTCTATGAGGAAGCAAAAATGGAAAAAACCGCATGATTAAAGCAGCTTATTTTTTTTATTTTACAATTTTATATCTAAGTAACATAATTTATTTTTTAATGATATATATACTTGGATATATATTTTTATTATTATTATTATTATTATTATTATTATTATTTTATTATTTATTTCTCTATACACAAATTTTGATAGAGTATACATATAGTGCTCCATATAGTATGAAATAATAATGGCAATAATATTCAAA
>NW_021853004.1:0-413 GCF_003651465.1 Formica exsecta | reverse complement strand
ATGGATAGAGTATCATTCAAAGATGGTTGGTATTGAATTTGGTGAGAATCGATGAAAAGATTTATTTTTTATAAAATTTTTAATTTTTTGAGAAATGTCTGTATACATTGTAACTTTCACAAATTTTGAGATATCAGGTTAAATTTTTTTAGATGGATAAAATATTATTAAAGGATAGTTACTACTGAATTTGGTGAGTATCGATGAAAGGGTTTATTTTTTACAAAATTTTGAATTTTTTGAGAAATGTTTGTACACGCTGTAACTTTCAGAAAATTTGAGATATCGGATAAAATTTTTTTAATTATGAATAGAATATTATTAAAGGATTATTGATATTGAATTTGGTGAATATCCGTGAAAGGGTCCATTTTTTATAAAATTTTGAAATTTTTGAAAAATGTTTTTACATG
>NW_021853003.1:0-506 GCF_003651465.1 Formica exsecta | reverse complement strand
ACACTCGAACATTGAAGTAGTGGTGCGAAACGCTTCGTATATCGTTGAATTCTTCCTCTAAACGCGATCGTGACTAATATTAAAGCATAATTCGTTATAATTATTACAAAGTTAATGACCAATTAACTTTTGAAAAACGACACAAAACTGTATCATGGTAATAAATCTTTATCGAAGCGCTGTACGATGATAAATTTTTATCGAAGCGCTGTGTATGCAATTGTTCCGCGATTGGGAAAGTCGTGCAAAGTGTCCCGCGATCATCACGTATTCGACTAATCGTAATTAACGGTGTTTTCGCGAGTAAGTGTAAGTGCTACATGGATATAGCAAAGGAACGAGAGAGGAAAAAGAACTTCAGAAAAGCATCAGGCGACGGACGGAGCGACGTATGCGATAAGTAATTTATATTTGTATTTATCATTTGTTATATATTATTTTTAAAATACACATTGCACATTCCTTTTCTCATTTTCTCGATAATTAATATTTAATTAATATTTTTA
>NW_021853002.1:0-303 GCF_003651465.1 Formica exsecta | reverse complement strand
CTGCAGGAGGGAACGAATCCCGGATCTTCCGGACTGCTCCCGATACCAATAATTTCGGTAACGAATCAACGACAATTACCATTATCATTATCTTCAATTCGCGAGATCGAAATTCACGCGAAAAGACATTCTTCTATTATTAAAAAATATATCTTTTTATTAAAAAATATATGGATATAACAATTTTTATAGAAATGTGGTTACGAACGACTATATTTATGGATAATAAAATACATGCATTGTTATTATAGTTTGTGTTAAATGTGCGAGTACAAATAATTCTCGGGTACCAATTATTCGAGA
>NW_021853001.1:0-218 GCF_003651465.1 Formica exsecta | reverse complement strand
TACAGATTGATCCAAAACCATGTAATCCACGTATTCTTCAGAAACGTAGTGGTGGCTTCTTAAAAGTTTTTCTTGGTGGTTTGCCAAGTAATGTGACAAAGACAGACCAAGGATCCTATTTTACTCGCTTTGGCGAAGTTATGGAAGTGGTCATAATGTACGATTAGGAAAACAAGAAATCCAGGGGTGAGTGTAAATTAATTTTTATATTAGGATCT